>NC_141154.1:60573031-60695531 GCF_053477565.2 Lygodium microphyllum
GTATTTCTTTTTTTTCTTATTTTTTATGCATTTATTTATCAATAATCACTATTTTTTTATTTTTTCCATAAAAATCATTTCAACATAGTGAAATTCAATTTTATTTTTTATTTTTCCCCATAGGAACACATTTCACCCACCTGAAATGACAAAACTATCATCTTACCCTTAAAAACTGTATTTTGGGTTTTATGGGATTTAAAAAGCGTATGTAAATCATTACGAAATAATAATTTTATGATAAAAAACAATTAAACATAATGAAATAGCACTCAGCATTTTTTCATCGCATAATAACATCATTTCCATAATAAAATATCGAAAAATCTTCATTTTCTTCATAAAAAATAGTCATAACCATGTTTCTACAAAACCCAAGACTCATTGAATGACTGTGTGACCAGTGGATGGAGCCTTCATTGATCTCAACTCCATGCTGCACATCAATCTTCAGCATCTCCATTAATTTCCACCATGATTTTCTTCAATTTCCTTCCTGATTCCTTCTTTGAGGTAATGCACATGAACAACCCATAGAGGGGAGAGAGAGGGAGGAGAGAGAAAGAGTAGATCTGGCTCTGTCAAACCGGGCAACCATTGGACAAGTGGAGAACAACGATAGAGAGTGAAGAAAGCAAGCATCAGGTTATTGTGATTGGTTGGTATGGGTATATGGAGGTGCCATAGCCCACCCTCTCCAAAAATCGTCGCGTTGCAAGTCGCCATGTTTTTCTTCCACGCTCATTTAAAAAAAAAGATCCCCCCTTCACATGAAAATTTTGGGGTGGGAGACCCCAAGGGTCACCCCCTTGGCCTTTGAAGTCCTTTTCCCACTTACTCTCTTTTGTCCTCCACTTCGGGCATCCCCATTCTCATGTTCGGCATCTGATTAAAGGTTTGGAATATCCTGTGCATCCATCTTGAAGTCCCACACTACCTAGCACTTCTTGAAGTCTCATCTGACATTGTGGGAAATTATGAAAGTTACCCAACCGTCTCTCGGTGGGTCTTTAAAGCACTTTTGGCACCCGTCGTCTCTAACTTGCCGCTTAAAATCGAACTGATTGCAGCCAAAAATCCTACACATCGGTCTTGAGGTCCTACACTACCTGGCACTTCATGGAGTCTCATCCGAAATCCTAGGAAATTATGAAAATTACCGAACCGTCACTTGATGGATCTTTAAAGCAATTTTGGCACCCGTCTCTGACTTGCCGCTTAAAATCGATTGACTACAGTCCCTACCTTCCACGAAGTCTATTTTTCCCTTGAAATTTGGATTTTTTGGCTAATATTAATCACTTCTTGGAGTCAAAAATCAGCTCTCATTGGCAAGCACCGGATAGGGCAACTCAGCCCATCGAATCCCACGAACAGATCTGCACATGAATACAGCCATAAAGAGCATCAAGCTGATACAAAATATACTCAATAAACACATCACAACTCGCACCCTACCCCCTGCCAAAACCAAGACATGAAATCCACAAGGAGTAGGCCTAGCATAATCTGATAAAAATTCTAGAGCTAGTCGCTAACCGGCTGTTCCAACACAACTAAGCTAGAAAGAACTATTAGAGAGGTCATCCTAAGTGGTGGTTTGAACTACCTTTCTAACTGAGGACAACTCAATGAGAAGTTTCTACTAGGAGAGGACTTCTATAGCCTGATCAATAAATTTTTCTTTTAGCATATTTTCCTTTTAGGCCTTTATTTTCCATACTCCGGTGTGTAAAAAGGAGGGAGCTGAGCATAGTGACCCAAGGAGAAAAGGGCATTGGCCTTTGGTCCTATCTCGATACCCAAGAACCTACCAAGCCCTCGCAAGGCAACACTTAATCCTTTTCTCATGCTCACTTTTATTTTTGCTCCAACCTTCCTTAGTTTCCTTTGCTTTTAAATTAAGGACACATAGTCCTCTCTTTCTTCCAAGTTGAGCATGGATCCTAATTTGATTGACTGCAAATTGTTTGGCATACCAAGGTCCAACTCAATTACATCCACGTCTCTTATGCGATCTTGAAGCTTTATCAAATTATTCAATGTTATTTGATCAATGTCATCTGCAATGGATCCTTCTTTAGATCCATCGCTTGATGATATCTCACTACCAGATGGATCATCTACTATTTCTAGTTTAGTAGAGGATAAAGGAGCTCTCTCACTCTGAGGAGACTTAGGGTAAGCATCCACTATTACATGATTGGCACCACTACCTAGAATCACTCGACTAGCGGGTTTATCAACTTGACAGTCTATTCGTAAAATCTATGGCTTTCTGCCTAGCAAAACTCGATAGCTAGGATGTCCTACAAACCTTATCACCCTAAAGTTTAGATAGCATTCCATGCTTGCAACGGTAACATGGACTTTAGTGATCCAACCTTTTGGTTGCCTTAGACTGTCATCAGCCATCCTAAGAAGTGTGGAGCCGTCTTTTTGGATTTCTAGACCCAACCTCTCCATCAAGTTTGAACTCATGATATTGATGGAGGATCCAGTGTCCATGATAGCATGCTCATATTCCATTCACGTATGCTAGAACCTTAGGACAATGCTTTTCAACATGATGACCAATCTTCTCCCACTCGTGCTATTCCCAAAGATTCTACAATATACCCAATACATAGAATTTTCTTAAATTCCTTGCATACTCCTAGAGACAATTTAATCAATTGCAAGAGATTCACATGTAGTTTCACTTGACAAAGAGAACATGCTAAATCAAAGTCGTGGTAGTTAGCCAGAGCTCTCTTCTCTTGCCAAACCATTCTCTCCTTTGGCCTTTGGACCGGCTTTGGTGCCTCTTTTTTAACTTTTACCTTCTTTATTGGCAATTCTTTATCCTTCTCAATATCAACTTTACTATCAATAGACCTTAGAGGTCCACCTTCCATATCAGGATTCAGAACTTGCTTTCCCCTAGATCTTGCTTAGAGTTTCCCTTGACAGGTTTTACAGTTCCTTTATCACCCTCTCCAATCTTTTGACCTCTTGTTATGAATTGTAGGTTAGAAGTTTCAATGTCATTGACACGTACGGCCTCAATCAAACTGACTCCACTACCATGAGGCAACTCCTCTACAATAGCATTTTGCAGTATTTGTCTTGGTCCCTCATCTTGCTAGAGATTATTCCCTTGTGCATGATGGTTAACTGGACTTGGCAGTTTACTCCCTTGTTGGAGAGAACTAATCTTATTCCAACAAGTAGTAGCTAAGTAGCTAGACTTTTCGCAAATATCGCATTTGACATTTGGAAAAATCCTAGGGAAATGTTGGCCACTACACCACTTACAGTAGCTGAATCTTGAGGGGCACCCTCTTCAGGGGCATCGACCCCCTATCAAATTTTGTTATTTCTTAAGGAAATTGACATCCACAACTATTTGTCCATATTGTTTGCTGATCATGTTAGTGTAGTGCTTCATCATATCCTTGACTTCACCAAGGACATTTGAGGCACTTGACTCATAGCCGCAATCATCGGTCTATCGTCCCATCAGCCTAATCACTTGATTAGGAATTGATTGTTGACCTATTGGGACAACATTTAGGTTTGTTGTTTGGCCTCCACCATTTAGTGGGCCCATCTGACTAGCCATAGGCATAGTCAGACTAGGAGGAGTTGGTAACATAGGCAAATTTGTCATGATACTCCCTCTTCCATTCACATTTGACATGGGGTCCACTTGAATCCCATTGGTTAGTGCCAAATTATTACCATTCTAATTTATCCTTGCTGCATAAGCCACTTGCAAGCACAACTCTACTCCTTCTACTTGGGTAATAGCACTATCAATGTCGGCCAAAGCGACACTACTCAACTGCACTTGGATATTGAAATCTAATCCATGTAGGAAATATTGTAATTATGCAGCCAGTGGAATGGGGATATAAGTATTAAGTTTGCAAAGAACTTGCTTTAGTCTCTTGGCATAGGCCTGGACATTCTCATTTGACTCTTGGCGTGTTACATTCAAGACATGAAACTAGTACTGTCCACCCCTCTTAGGAGCAAACTCTCTACGGAAGGCCGTGAAGAATTGGTCAATGCTAGTTATGGTTCTGGCCTCTAGACCGTGATACCATATTGCTGCCCTTCCTTTTAATATCATATTAAAGAACATCATTAAGTGTCCTTCATCTTGGATTTGATAGTTAAACATGAGGTTTGAAACTCCTTAATATGGAGTTCTCCATATTTTTCTGCTAACCCATAGAAGATGGGCAAAGGTACTCCTAATGCTAGTAAATCTCGGTCCCTACTGGAATTGCGATGGGTTGTGACATGGCTACAATCGGATTGACACAAGAGTTTGTGTAGGTAAAACTACACCCCCACTTGAAATGGGTTGATTGACTAGAATAGGAGAAGTATTAAGAATTCCTCTTGTACTCAAAGGGCTACTTATGACACTAAGGTTATTAGAACCATTGCTGCTTATGCGTAGTGGGCTGCTCCTTTGAGAAGAATAGTGCCTTAGAATCTCCATTCACCATCTAACCCTCTTAGCACGTTCCTCTTTTTGTGTTTTGGCTTGACGGCTCTTGTCAGAGGATATAAACCGACTATTTGGTCCCTAGAAACCCTAGATTCGAAACCACCACTTATTGGAAGCTCCCAAAAAACACACTACTGATGGGATCTAAAATGGGCTGGCACTGGTGCTACGACACTAGCTAGACCTCATGCATATAAAACAGACACCCCCACCACGTGGCCTCGTGGGCCAAGAGAGCCTAAGACTCACTCTACACTAAATGCTAATGTCGATTTTACATTTGTATTACGTCATAGTTCAACGTTTACCATCCCTTCTCATCAGAGGGAGATCCCATAACATATAGGCATAATCCCTCATAGCATAAACATAGGAAAGCACCTCTCGGTAGGCTGACTGTCGCAGCTCCACTATAACTCTCCTACACCTCGGGGATTGGCCCCAAGATGCATCACTCCAACATAAAGTACATACGATATGAGCTCAACTCTTTCATTTTGAATGTACTCCAAGAGATACCATGTTCCCTTACCAAACAATTCCCTAAGAAAACGATTGACTAACCTACAACTTAGGTTGTCTCCCACACTCAAGCGTAGGTCATCATAACGGAAAACATGTGTTATGCATCCAATTCTTTGTATTTTGATACCATGGTTGATATGCACATGCAAAAGTGGATGATCCTCATGTGCTCAAACATAATTTTCAATCAAAAATGTGTCGTGCATAACCAAGCTTTCCAATGCTCATTTACTATCTTGTTGCGGTGATGTAATGATAGCACTGAGACAACACTCATGCTACTATCCTCTTAATTAAAATACTATGAACTCTATATTATGATATGCATAAGTAAAATTAGCAATAAACAGCACCCAAATCTCATCATTTAAACACCCTACCCCCTACTTTTAGGTAGTGCTTCTGTTCCATAGGTTTAGGGGTTCATCTTGTCATGGTTTGATATATGAAAAGTGATAAATCATGAACTTTGACAAAGGGATAGGGCAAACTGAGACTAAACCTCATGCTTCGCCACTACCATACATTCACAAACACTCATTATACTTTTTCTTATTTTTATGAAGCGTATTTCTTTTTTTTTCTTTTTTTTCTTTTTATCCATTTATTTATCAAGAATCACTATTATTTTTTTATTTTTTCCATATCAATCATTTCAACATACTGAAATTCAATTTTATTTTCTATTTTTTCCCATACGAACACATTTCACCCACCTAAAATGACAAAACTATCATCTTACCCTTAAAAATTGCATTTTGGGTTTTAGGGATTTAAAGAGTGCATGTAAATCATTACATTATCAAAAATTTTTGATAAAAAACAATTAAACATGATAAAACCAACACTCAAACAATTTTTCATCGCATAAGAACATCATTTCCATCATAAAATGTCAAAAAACCTTCATTTTCTTCATTAAAAATAGTCATAGCGTGTTTCTACGAAACTCGAGATGCATTGAATGACTGCGTGACTAGCAGATAGAGCCTCCATTTCTCTCGATTCCATGTTTCACATCAATCTTCAGTATCTCCATTAATCTCTACCATGATTTTCTTCAATCTCCTTCCCAATTCCTCCTTCAAGGTAATGCGCATGAACACCCCATAGAGGGGAGAGAGAGGGAGAAGAGAGAAAGACTAGATCTGGCTCTCTCAAACCGGGTAGCCATTGGAGGAGCAAAGAATAGTGATGGAGAGCAAAGGAAGCAAGCATCAGGCTATTGTGATTAGTTGGTATGGGTATATGGAGGTGCCATAGCCCTCCACCTATCCAAAAATCGTCGCGTTGCAGGTCACCATGTTTTTTTTCCATGCTCGCAAAAAACAAAATGGCCCCTCCTCCCTTCACACAAAAATTTTGGGGTGGGATACCCCAAGGGTCACCCCCCTTGACCTTTGAAGTCATTTTCCCACTTACTCTCTTTTGTCCTCCACTTCGAACACCCCCATTCTCTTTTGTCCTCCACTTTGAACACCCCCATTTTGGGGTGGGAGACCCCAAGGGTGACCCCCCTTGACCTTTGAAGTCCTTTTCCCACTTACTCTCTTTTGTCCTCCACTTCGGACACCCCCATTCTCGCGTCCGGCATTCGATTTGAGGTCCAGAAAATCCTACGCATCCATCTCAAGGTCCCACAGTACCTGGCACTTTCCAGAGTCTCATTTGACATCTTGGGAAATTATGAAAATTACCCAATTGTCGCTCAGTGGGTCTTTAAAGCACTTTTGGCACCCATATCTGACTTGCTGCTTAAAATCGAACTGACTGCAACCACCGCCTTCGACAAAGTCTATTTTTCCCTTAAAATTTGGATTTTTGGGCTAATTTTAAGTACTTCTTGGAGTCAAAAATTAGCTCTCACTCAACTTCTTCTTCAATATCTTATGGTTTCTTTGTAAACAAAGTTATAGATACGTTGTCTCTTGTTATTTTGCTGCTCCATAGTTAAATTTTATCTTGTTTCGACAAAATGTATGCAAGCTATATGCATACTAAGTTTTCCTTTTTTTTAATAAAACTCCAAGAGTCTTCGAGGGTGGAGAACAGTTATTTTTTAAAAACTCAACTTCTTCAACATCTTTGGGTCTCTTGCAAAGAGAGCCAGAGGTATATTGTAACTTTTTTCTATTGCTCCATGGTTAAGTTTCAACTCATTTGGACAAAGCCTATGTAAGTTATATGTATGCTTTGACTTGATATTTCTTTTGTTTTTGTACTCTAGGAATTTGTCAATGAAGGAACAATCCTCTTGTTATAAGTCAACTTCTTGTTCAACATCTCTGGGCTTCTTCATTAAATGAATTATAGATACAATGTTTTTTTTAAATTGCTCCATTTAAATTTCATTTCATTTGGAGAGAACATTTGCAAATTATACATACTGATAGGTAACTTTTCTATTTGGTTATCATAGATGTCTTCACGGAGGAAAAACATCAGTAACATGCTTGTAGTGGAGGTCTTCAATAGGAAAGATAGTGGAGATAATTGGATTTGTGATAAGTACTATAAGTTGGATTGGATTTTGATGCACCCAAGTACTCGAGGGAGTTTCAAGGTCAAGCACAAGGATGTTGCAAACCCTAGCAAACATTGGAAAGATAGAATTTTAGAGTTCAGAAAAGTATTTAATTAAAAAAGTATAGTAACAGAAGTGTTGATCCAATATGTTTATACACACAACAAATCTTTGTACATGATAAGAACTACATTGCAAATTATAAACAAAACAATAAGTTTTTAAATTTTATCATTGTTTGTTCTTTTGCATTAGAGTTATTTTTAAAAATCTTTGTAGTGTTCTAATTTAATATTGTTTTACTGACAACTCTATATCCATCAAATTTGCATGAATGGCAGAATGTGGAATGTTTGAGCGGCAAGATACATGTATGGCATGAAGACATAGGTTCTTTGATCTATGATAATAACTTTGCAAGTCAAATTATAACTCAAAATATATTTTTTTATAATTCATTGTATGTAGTAGAAAGCCAGAGATTGCAACATGTCCCATTGTCGCCACTATCTAGTGCTGAATGGTTGATTGGTAACTTGGAGTTTTCAAGAGCATGTAAGTCCAAGATAAAATTTGACATCAATAGTGCTATGAAACCCACCACAGGCTCCACAGATGTGCATCTTAGTTTGTTTATTACATTCTCACTGTTTGCATATTTGTTTGGTTTATGTGATTCTGAAGAAAACAAAGATTACTTATCAATGAAAGTGTCCATCCAAGGAATGGATGAGTCAACTATTGGGTGAGTCTTGGCAAGTCAAAAGAACACATTTTGATGAGACGATTAAATGTAGGGTCAACCAATCTGATCTTGCATTCAAGTAAATCTTTTTTACTACTTTGAATGCCTTGATTTAATTGACATAGGTCTTGCTTAGATAAATTGTTGTGTTATTTGCATTTACTTACCATTATTTTTGTTTTTATTACATGTATTTCATCAATAGACAAACTCTGTGCATTCGCTTTTCGATATAGAAGATTGCATCTTTTGTGAGGGGAGTGGATCAGCTTGGCTCAAGATACTCTAGATGAGACACATACAGCTCTCATAGATGTGGTTATCTTGTGGAATGGTCATAATTCTTTTGTGGTGAGTGCAGAGAGCCATTGGCCCATTTCTTTTCTGAGACAAGAAATCCAATTAATGTCCAATGAGCCCCTTTGCAACTTCTATTTCAATTTAAATAATAGAAAAGTCATGGTTCATAGTGAGCAATCCATGACATGTAAACAATGTGTGTCTCCACATATCCTTGAGATAGAGGAATCCTTGTAAATTTTTAAAAATAAAAAACGAATATAAATTTTCTTAAACTCATGATTACTTTCAATTTAGATCATCTTAGTTTACTATGATCCAAGCATGTGATAATACATACTGTAATTAGTCAATCCTGCTGGTTAAAATCATAATTAAATTGCAAGCTAGAGCTCTATAATCTATGCAATATTATCTTTATATAATGATCTATTATAGCTCATCTCTTCTAGTTATTTTTAAAAATTAAATATTGAATTGGATCCAAGAGATTTTTGAAGGTCTTTTAATTTTTTTTTCTTAAAAATTTTCTCAGTGATCCAAGTATATTTGAGAATATAATAATGTAGAATGAAGCATTTGTTTGTATGAGTAATTAAAACGATTACTTTAAAGTATTGATATAAAAAAACTAAGGTAAGAGTTTTAATTTGAAACTTTAGGGTTAAAAAAGAACCTTTATTCAAAACTCTAGATACATAAAAGCTATAACTCCAAACTCATTTTCACTTTCATTCTCTACGTCCCTACACTTATGCTCTCCTTCTTTCTTTATTTGTGCCATGGCTACCACTCACACCTTCGTTGCATGGATTAGCTCTATACGCTACGCATACATAGGAGACCAGTTATACCCTAGGTTTTGCATGACCTTGAGTCTAGAGAGCTCACTTTCCATCATAGACCCTAGCTCTAGTATATTGGCATCATTTTGTGATGTGGCAAACCCTCTCACCTGCTCTATTCCGGACTCTACTCTCAAATGGGTTCCCATAGATTTCCTATATAGTTTATGTGCTGGATCAAGCCATGAAAAAGGTAATAAGTCGAGCCCTTGTGCATGTGGGACATCATCTCTATGCTAGAGCATTGCCCACCTCATCCCAGGACCATGCCATGATGGATCTCATCGAGCACAATATAGCATTTGCCATATATGTTTTGTGCACTGAGGTGCAAGAGGACAGTGAGGAAGACATCGACATACCCTCTCGGCCACAACTAGAGTATTTCAAGAGGGAGCCTGAAGAGATCACACTCAATCCGAGAGTAGAGGCAGCACAAAGCTTAGCCATTGTGCACCCACCTCCTTGCCTTGTTGAGATACTGACAAGAGATGAGCCACCCCTCGCTTGTCTCCATGATATCATCATCGAGGGGGTGGAATATTTACTTATGCAAGATGTAATAGAAATTTCAGAGCTAAGGGAAGAAGAGCTACATTGTATCATGGTGCATGATGCACTTGATAATTTTATAGATTTTGATATACAAGATGCGCCAGCACATGTTGATGAGGTGGCTCGATATGATGGCACATGTGTCGATGACATCACTGCCATTGTGAGCATCCAAGAGTAGATTGAGAATGTGGCACCACAGTATGAGATCTCATATGAGGAGTTTGAGCGGTTGCAAGAAATAATTGTTGGACCTTGACTCGACTACGCAGTACCTTCCCAAGAGAGAGATGAGGGTAGCCCTGTTATAGGAGCAAACATGGATGCTCCATTACAACAAGCAGATAGATAATGCAGGGAAGGTAATGTTATTGGATTAATGTTATCAGATTCACATCAAAATTTACCAGTAGGGCCTCTAGGGCATCGGGAGTGTGCACATCAAATTTTATTGGGATTGGGTCCCCAGATCTGCCCTAGCCGGAGGCTCGCATTTGGGGGCCTAAATCTGCCTCTAGGGCATTGGGAGTGTGCACATCAAATTTTGCCAGGATTTGGCCCCTAGAGCTACCCTGGTCGGAGGCTCATGTCTGGGGGCATGAATTTACAATTCAGATCCCCCAGACGTGAGCTTGAATATGCAATTCAGGCCCCCAAACAGGAGCCTGAATTTGCAATTCAGGCCCCTAGACACGAGCCTCCGGCTAGGGTAGCTATGCAGGCCCAATCTCGATGCCTAGAGGCCCTATTGGTAAAATTTAAAGCGAATCTGATGTATATATCTTTACCACAGTCTATGCATAGTGAGTTTAACATAGTGAATTTGACACTGAACTTATGTAGTGTAGGACATTGTCTATATAGATGAATTTTATCTAGACAAGTGGCCGATCTACTAGCCAAGGAAGGGTGCAGGACTTGGTAATGAAGGAGTATATCGGCCAACTTGTGAGTGGCATTATTGTATTCCATAAGACATGCTCTCTAGCTTTTGTTGAGAACTTCTTGAAGTTGAGGGCATTAACAAAGGCTGGGCCCTTCAAGACCATCCCAACAAACTCTAGCTTGGAGAAAGTAGTGTTGCTTCGACGTTCGAAGCTCCTCTACTTATTCTGTAGTACTAGGTCTGGGCCACTTTTTTCCATGGTGGCATGTGGCATGGTTGCTAGTGTTGAAGACCCCAATATAATTAGGCACGAACTACCAAGGTAAAATGTGTTGCTACCTATGATCAAGAATAGCTCTGACCACGGGGAGTCTAGCTCAAAGAAGCCTAGGAGAGAGTAGATGTACTTAGTGACAAATGATATCTCATCACCAACGTAATGTAATTTGTAATCTTCTCTTGAAGTAATGAAAATCGATATTTGTTGGATTTGCATGCAATTTAGTTTGTCGTACACATTGTTTATTATTATTTTTTACTCGAATGTTACATTTATTTATCGAATTTATATGCAACATGATTCGTACCCTAAATTTAATGCGTAGTGCTTTATTGAGTTCATGCACAATAGGTATTCATTTGAACACATGTAATGATAACTCAAAGACATATATAAAACAAATAACAAGTGAATAAACAAAAATAAGACTCGCCAAAAAATTTATATTCATATTCATAACATTTTACATGGGTTCCATTACAACCAAGGTTTTACAAAATCTCTTTGGAATCTACATTCCGTATATGTTTTGGTAGTACACCCCTATCATTGTTGATCTCTGCGAGGACTATCCTTTCATCGCCGGAAGAACCTCACTATCTGCAAATCCCTATCGGTGACAGTGCCTCTCTTTGCATGTATTGTTGCATAGATCGAGTCTCTGAACAAGTCGATGACATAAGCTTTGACAGCTTTCTATAGTGCAAGGAGGGCTTGGGCAGTCCAGTGATCGGGTTGTTGCAAGTGTGTTCCATCTTGGAAATGCCTCTTGTTGTTCTTAATGAGTATGACATCCGCAATCTCACATACTAGCTTCTGGAATGGATCCTTTGGTATCATGAGGTGTGTGGTCTTCCGATAATGGCGAATCTCATGAAGAGCCACTATGCCTGGCTTCCATCGAGGCTTGTGATGCTGGTGTGGTGGTGGTGATGGTGGAGCTAGGGGAGGTGGCGTCTGCATAGGATTTCTAGGGGGTGTCTCCGGGCCACTTACTTGGTGCGTGCCATGTCTTCTAGGAGAGAAAAATCAAAAGTCAAAAGTGAAATGTGTAAAATGAGGTGAAACTTAAAACTTATAGCAAAACTTTCAAAAAACCCTTAAACTTGAATTAATATATCCAAGATTTGGAAAAATATGACCAGTGCTTCAATTGATGTGAAATTTTACCTATGGACTCCTCTAGGGTACATCAACTACCCAAAAAATTTGGCCTCATCAGAATTCTTTGGGACACCTGTCTGGAGGCTGGTGTCAAGGGCCCTGAATCCCCAGACATGAGCCTCCAGACAGGTAACCTAGAGACTTCTGATGAGGCCAATTTTTTAATATCCATGAGTTTTTATGATGCCCGAAATGTGGGTGAAGTTTCACTAGATTTTGATTTATAAAATTGATGGTCCAATCATTTTTTAATAATGCATTAATTGGATTATACTTCACTAATAATAGAAAAACTCCAGCACGAAGTGTGCGCAACTGCATATTAAATGTGCTGTCAACTAAACTACCTGAAATATTGAAAACTTAAAAATTCACAAAAAATAAGTCATGGGTCAAATGTAATAACACATATAGGATATAGTGTTACTAAATTGCTAAATACAGTAAAGGTATAGTGCATCAACCCATGTACAACTAATCACTAATGTGTGCATGATTGCGCATTGAATTTATCCTTAACAAAACTACTTTCAAAATTAGAAACTTGGAAATATGCACAATGAAAATCTTGACAAAATAGAATATCAAACATTAGATTTGGCACTACGAAACCATGAAATACATGGTAGATAGTGCATTGCACCAAGTACAACTAGAGCTAGGTAAAATTTAGCTCCATTTTGTAGACCACTGTTACCAAATACTTAAAAGTGTACTAGAATGATAAAAACTAAAACTAAGCTCCTTACAATCTACAACCAAACCTGAGCTAAAAACATAGATCCAATTACAAGGTAGCTTCTCAAAGCATATTGTTGACATTAAATGCATCATTATTGTTGCAGATCCTACAAACAAGAACCATATCTATGGGTTTAATAGTGATACGTTGGGCATGAATGGCTAAAACTTGAGAATCACCCATTAGATCAATCAAGTAACTTTTAGCTGCTTCTTGGAGAGCAAGCAAGGCTTGGCTTGCCTAAGTGAAAATCTTGTAGTATTTCTTGCACCAACCTAGAGAATGGTGCCTCATGAATAATCAAGTTGGCACTCTTCTATAATTTCCTTATCTCACATAGTGCAGTTGTGCCTAGTCTCATCTTTGCTTCTTATATGTTGGAGAACGTGTATTACCAGACAGCTGGAGTAGTAGTGGGAGGTGGAGCAACTGGAGCATGTGGACCACCATTTATAGACAATGGTGAACCATCATTATTGACCACACTAGGGCCACCATTGTTGGACACAGTAGCACCACCATTATTAGCTGCAATAGGGCCGCCATTGTCAGTCACACCAAGGAATCTTTGTCATTCATAGTACACTCACTAGATTTAGAAGAGTGTTGAGCTCTTGCTCTTGCAAGTGCCTTATTGTTGCGGATCCTACAAATAAGAACCATATCTATGGGCTTAATAGTGATACGTTGGGCATGAATGGCTAAAACTTGAGAATCACCCATTAGATCAATCAAGTAACTTTTAGCTGCTTCTTGGAGAGCAAGAAAGGCTTGGCTTGCCTAAGTGAAAATCTTGCAGTATTTCTTGCACCAACCTAGAGAATGGTGCCTCATGAATAATCAAGTTGGCACTCTTTTATAATTTCCTTATCTCACATAGTGCAGTTGTGCCTAGTCTCATCTTTGCTTCTTATATATTGGAGAATGTGTATTACCAGACAGCTGGAGTAGTAGTGGGAGGTGGAGCAACTGGAGCATGTGGACCACCATTTCTAGACAATGGTGAACCATCATTATTGACCACACTAGGGCCACTATTGTTGGACATAGTAGCACCACCATTATTAGCTGCAATAGGACCGTCGTTGTCAGTCACACCAAGGGATCTTTGTCACTCACAGTATACTCACTAGATTTAGAAGAGTGTTGAGCTCTTGCTCTTGCAAGTGGCTTCTTGATAGGAAGCTTGGAACATGCCATGGCTATGATGATGAATGATAGAAAGGTGGAGGGTAGAGTGAAGAGTAATGGGAAAAAAAATGATAGGAGATACTTGACTTAAGTACAAAACATTTAAACTTACTGTGGTGTAAATGAACTTTAAAAGTAAAAAACATAGTCCAAATTTGACTTTGAAAAACATAGCGACAAACCTTTGAAAATTTAAACAAAATTTGCAAGACATCTCATGTTAAAGATAGGAGTATTGATGTGTCATATCTTGGGTACCTATGCTCTCTCGTAGACTCTAAATGCATCAAAAGTATTATCTTCATCTAGGTCTTCATTTCTTACCATCTCTCTCTTAGTTTGCCAACCATTCTATGTGGCATTGTCTATCTATGTTGTTTTCATATCTTGCTTTTCTCACTTCATATATTGCCCTACTTATAAATTTTGCTTGAGAGGTTTTGAAATTCTTTTCTTTTTCCTCATATCGTATCTCTAATCTCCTGTAGCACCATTGTAATAATTGCCTCATAGAATTGGAATCATTGATGCCACCTCCATGATTAGTTGCCTTTTGAAAAGCACAGCAAGCTTGCCAATGAGATCGTTCCATGCCTTGAGTTGAACATACTGTCAAACTTCCTTGATCTACAAAGTAGGACCATGTTCTTCCAATATATGCTACACAAGAAGAGAGATTAGAAACACAAACTAATTTGAAATGATGATAATTTTTTTGTAATGGTGACAATATTGACCATGTAGTGTGTTATACTGTTTATAGTCCATGCCTCCACCATGAAATTATGAAATTTAGCAAATGTCTCTTTAAATGTATTGGCATCACCATCCCTAAACCTCAACTTTTGTAAGAGAGTTGCTAATCTATCTAGGTGTATCCACACTTTTGCCTTTGCAATCCTCATTCATCCCCCATTGCTCCAATTTGGCATAGCAAGGTGTAACTTTTTCCATGCTTCATACTTCTTTGGTTGTTTTACAAGTATATTGCCTTCCTTATCTCGAGGTGGAGATATAAACTTCCTAGCCTTGGGTCTGCCAAAGCATGGTTTACAAGGGATATTTCCACTCTTTCCTAATTTTTTCTCATCCTTTTTTATTTCTACTTGGTCCTCATGCAATCCAACTTCAGAGAGGACTCATTCTACCTTCTTGCATGTAGCATCAACTTCTAACACATACTACATCTTGTATGCAAAGCATATATATTCATATACTAGCTTGTCAATTATTCTAACCAAACAATGCAATGTGCAAAAGTGAACCCTTGTTAGTGGTATTTCCAAAATAGGGTGCCAGTTTGGATCCAATAGAACTAGCATTCCATTTCTCATGAATTTTTTATCACGTGTTGGAGCACCTTGTTGTCATTCATTGGCAAGCCATTCTTTCTTTCCATCTTTCCCTTTCTTCCTAGTTTGCATGCAGTATGTGCATGAAAATTTTGCATTCGCTGCATTTGATAAACCAAACATACACTTCAATGTTTTTAAATCACTTGCAAGATGCCATTCAACTTGATTGTCCCCAAACCCGTTGATGTGTAAAATTGCTCCATTATTTTGCTGTTGAATAACACTAGATATATTAGTGAGATTAATTTTTTTTTAAAGTACTTCATGGTCCTCCTTTGTTACTTCAAATGCTACAAGCCACCATATTTCATTCTCTGACTGTATACTGAAGTATAAAGGATGATTTTCATCAATGTTGGGATCCAATGCTCTATTCATAAGTGTTATACTCACACATTCAAGTTTTTGCCCCTTAATAATATCACTCATCAAGTTTGAGGACAAACTTGAGCTTGCCTCTACATTCTTCCATAGACATATTATAGAACTTGACCATAGCAATCTAAACCCTACATATATCCAATACAAATATGGATACATTCAATACAAATGCAACTTCTTTGGAACCATACTTCAATATGTGTGTATTTTCCAGATGCGTTGGCTCACCAATTAGTTCTAAAACTTTGTCATTTAGTTGTTTTCAAGCCTTCTTCACGTGAAATGATTTTGGCAGAGGCATTACTTGCTTAGTTTTGAAGACTTTCTTAAATCCTGTATCCAATTGTTGATAGAGCATACTATATGACTCAGAACTCATTCCCACCTTGTCACATAATCCCTGAGCATCTGTAGTAGTAAACAAGTTGCTCACATCCCTAAGATGTTTACTTGCGACACCATCTACAATGTCCTTGAATTTACAATTTTCCAATGCATTTTTGACCATGTCCTTGCTTAGGACTTTTACAATAGTATCATTCTCTACATAAGGAAACATATTTCTCATTGTAGTAGATTGAGCATATATCCTTCTATGATATTGTCCACTTCCTTTGGTTAATTGGTAAATTGGTTTAACTAATCAGATGCGTCGACGTGCTTCTTTGGTTTTTAAAGTGGGTCCAATCTCCAAATTTTTTGTGAGCTTCCTCTTTATGTTTTGATTCTCCTTCTCCAAGTCCATAACTTTAGACTGTAACTCCATATTTTGCATGTGTGTAGCTTGCATAGCATCTTCAATGAAAGACATTGCCTGTAGTAGGCTCTCATCCTCCCTATCCTTCTCAGCCAATAATCTATCATTTTCCATTAAAGAATGAATCTTGTCTGCATATTTGTCAAGGCTTGATGAACCCGTGCTAATCCTTGTGTGACAAGTCTGCATGTGTATCTATACAATCCTTCATTGCCTTCACAAACGAACTTTACAAAATGATGTAAGCACTTCAAATTGTGGTGGCCTTTGAGTGACTGGATCGGGTGGATAAATGCACCCATCAACCCAAAGATCCACGTTTTTTTCCTCTACATTTCTTTCTTGTTACATCTTGTATCTTATTGCATCATCCCTTTGTCAAGATTATGGGAGAGAAGGAAGGAGTCTCACTTGTAGCTGTCTCACTTACACAATGGGGGAATACACACAAAGGTGGAGGCTGAAAACAGTTTTCCTCTTCTTAGTTTTGTAAGCCAAAAAGACCTCTTGTACAAAGAAATAGAAGAACCCTATATATGGGTCTCAAACCAAACTCAACTAACTAAGGTGGCATACTAACTGAGCCATGAACTAGAGTAGATAAGGATAACTGTCATCTAGGTATTATTCATGGGTGGTGTACCAACCGCATCTGCAGCTAACAAGTCGGTGACATAAATGCACAATGGTCACCCTGGCATATCACGAGTGGAGCTCGATATCTCAACACTCCCCCTCAAGCTCAATCCCAATTCTTGCACACCAAACAGGTCTCTGAACATGCGCAGCTTCTCTACACCCAATGCCTTCGTAAATATGTCAGCTACTTGATCCTGTATGCTAACATAAACTAGATCAATAAGACCTAGTAAAACCCTCTCCTGCACATAGTGATAATGCACCTCAATGTGCTTTGTTCTAGCATGATAGACTGGGTTATTTGCCAAGTGTATACTACTCATGTTGTCACAATAAATGACAACTGGCCCATCTGTAGGCTGATGCATATCATAAAGTAGCTTATGCAACCAAGCTACCTCACATGCAGCCATTGTTGCACCCCTGTACTCAGCCTCTGTGTTCAACAAGGCAATTGTAGGTTGTTTCTTGCTGCTCCAAGTGACTACAACACTCCCAAAAGAGAACACATATCCATTGGTAGATTGTCTATCAGAAATACTACCAGCCCAATCAGCATCAGTGTATCCATGCAACTGTATCTGAATCCCAGTCTCATAAAATAGTCCATACTACAATGTGGACTTCACATACCTGAGTATGCGTCTAGCTGCATCCAAATGCGGTTTCCTTGGAGCCTGCATAAACTGACTTACCAATCCAACAGCATAGCTCAAATATGGCCTGGTAATAGTCAGATAAATCAAACTTCCTACTATGCATCTGTACATAGTAGGGTCTTCGAGAAGCTCACCTGCATCTGTGCTCAGCTTCACATTTTGCTCCAAAGGAAGTGAAATAGGCTTATAGCCTGTCATCCAATATTTGGATAGCATGTCCAATCCATACTGCCTCTGCAAGAGCCGTATCCCACTTGGTGATCTAATCATCTCAATGCCCAAGAAATAACGCAGCTCTCCCAAATCCTTCATCTCAAACTTCTGCTTCAATAGCATTTTCACATGAAGGATATCTTTATCACTATCACCTGTCATAATCAAATCATCAACATAAATGACAAGTAGCATAATACATTTCTTTGTTTTTCTCATATAAAGTGAGAAATTTGCCTTGGAAATCTGAAAGTCAATAGTGACAAGATACTATCCTATCTTGTCAGACCATGCTCTAGGTGCTTGCTTCAAGCCATACAAGGCTTTCTTCAACCTGCAAACAAACTCAGGATGAATAGCATGCACGTAACCTGGTGGCTGCTCTATATAGACCTCTTCTTGCAAATCACCATGCAAGAAGGCATTCTTTACATCCATCTAATGTAAAGACCATCCCTTTGATGCAGCCATAGCAATGACTACTCTTATGGTTGCCATCCTTGCAACCCGACTGAATGTTTCTTCATAATCAATGCCATATGTTTGTGCATACCCCTTGACTACTAATCTTGCCTTGTATCTGTTCACAGAACCATGTGCATTGTGCTTCACCTTACAAATCCACTTACAACCAATTGCATTCTTATCTTTAGGCAAAGGTACCAATTCCCATGTAGCATTTGCTTCCAAGGCATCCATTTCTTCATCCATGACTTTCTCCCATTTTTCTTTTCCCATGGCTTGCTCAAAAGAAGTGGGTTCTTGTTCCTGTATCACTTTGACTATATAGGCATAGTGAATGGCTGTAAATCCATCATATTTCAGCCTATCCACAAGAAACCTAGCTCTGATAGACTTGCGCAAAGTAGGCTCACTTCCAGGTGCTATCAAAACATCCCTAGTCTTCCTTACTCCAGGTGTAACAACAGAAGGAATACCCAACTCATCATCAATGCTATGTTCTGAGCCACTGGATTCACCATCCACATAAGAGTGACATGCATTCACATCAAACATGGGCTGATCTACCTTCTCTTTTCCTTTTCATGATACTTGCATACCAGTATCTGCATTGCTTTGAGAAGATTCTCCTGATCTCAATATGCCTGTCCATGGCGAAGAATGTGAACCACTACTAGAGGACACTCCATGTCCACTAATATCTTGTGACTGCTGCTGTGAATTCTGTGCAGCTTTACCATTTTGTGCATCTACATTATCAATCACATTTACTGGTTTATACTAGCTACTCATCTCATAAAAAACATCTCTGCTCATTGTAAACTTACGAGTAGAAGGGTTATAGCATCTATACCCTTTTTGCTACAAAGAGTAACGAATAAAGATGCACTTCTCAGTTTTTGGATCCAACTTAGATCTCAACTCATCTGGCACATGAACATAGGCAATGCAACCAAAAATTTTCAAATGAGAAATATCTGGTTTCCTACCAGTATACCTCTTCTCTGGAGTCATCCCATGTATTGTTGTAGTGGGAGTCCTGTTCATTATGTAGACTGTTGTAGCAATTGCTTTAGCCCAGTAAAAATCTGGCAAGTCTTTTTCGTTGAGCATGGCACGAGATACCTCTCCAATATGCCTATTTTTCCTTTCTGTAATTCCATTTTGTTGTGGGGTATGACTGCATGAATATTGCTGCTTTATGCCATGCTCCTGCAGGGAACCTTGCAAACTCATTTGAGAGCTACTCTCCCTCTCCATCTGACCTTAGGCATTTTATTTGCAGGCCTGTTTCTTTTTACACCATAGCTTTAAGAGTTTTGAAATGCCCAAACACTTCACTTTTCTTTTTCATAAAATACACCCAAATTTTTATGCTGTAGTCATCAATAAAAGTGAAAAAATAATGATAGCCTCCAATAGATGCAACTTTAGTAGCCCACACATCAAAGTGGATTAATTCCAATGGCTTCTTACTCTCTTGAACATGTCTAGGAAATGGTTTCCTTGCCTGTTTTCCAAATTGACACGATTCACATACCTTATACATTTTTGCAACCTTGAATTTAGGCAATCCTACAACAATATTTTGGGCCTGCATTGATTTAAGTCTCTGTACATTAACATGACCAATGGTTTATGCCAAATATCAATATCTGCAACTACACCGGTCCCATGTGCAAACATTGCCGCACTCAATTCAAGCATGTCTGCATCCAACGTAAACATTCTGCCCTTCTTCTTTCCTTTTGCTATCAAGCGACCTTTATTTTTCATATCCTCAACAAAGCATCCATGAGGATTAAATCTGACGTGCAAGCCCTGCTCAACCATTTGACCAACAGAAATCAGATTCTTGGTGATATTCGAAACATGAAATACATCCGACAAGTATTTCTTTTTCCCATCCTGCATAGACAAAGGAATTTTTCCAATCTGCACAATAGGATGTGCAGTATCATCATCAGTCTCCACAAATCCTAGTTTTTCCATTTTCCTTGCATCCTATATCCATTCTGCATGACCTGTCATGTGGTTTGATGCACTTGAGTCAACATACCACAGATCGTTGCTTTCTTCTATACTTGTCACAGAATTGGTCATGTGCTGCACCATAAATAAATGCTCATTTTTGTCATCACCCTGTCTACTAGAAGATGCATAATTTCCTTGTTGCAATTTTCCATTCATGATGTCATTCTGCTTTTTATAGCAGTCTTTAGCCATATGACCCATTTTACCACAGTAGTAGCATTCAACATTGTTGTTTGCATTTTTCCCTCTTTGCCATCCACCACGACCTCTTTGGCTCCCCCTGCCTCTAGAGTTACCATGTCCTCCTCCATAGGACTGGTTTTCTTGAGTTTGCTATATATTCTGATTTCTAACACGGCCTCTAGATCGGCTTCCTCTACCTCTGCCTCTACCTCTTCCAGCATTTGAGTAGAAGAAAGCTTCTTTTGAAGTTTGTCCTGAAGAAGATGCACCACCATTTCTCTGCTCCTTAGAAATTAGAAGAGCAATCAACTCCTCAAAATCAAGAAATCTTTCATGGATGGAAATGGATATTCGGAACTGTGCATAATCCTTTCCTAGACCATTCAAGGTCACAGAAACTAAATCATCATCTTCCACTGGCGACCCAATGGAAGCAAGTGCATCTACAATCTTCTTCATCTTCATGTGGTAGTCATTGATGCTCATACTTTCTCTTTGCACATTGTGCAACTCTTGCTTGAGCTGCATTTTCTTGGCTTGCGTATTTGTGCTATACATTTTTGACAAAGTATCCCATGCCTCCTTTGGCGTACTTGCATCCTGAATATGCACAATCATAGAGTTTGAAATACTGATAGATAGCCAATACATAACTTTTTTGGATCTCTCATGCCATCCTTTAAATGCCTGCATTTGTTATTGATTGGGAACATCAAGAAGAACTAGTTCTTCTTCATTTCCTACAACGAATTCCCAATATCCTTTTCCCATAAGGAAATTCATCATTCTAAACTTCCATGCTTGGAAGTTGTTCTTGTCAAGCTTTTTAGTGACAATCTGTGAAAGAGAATCAGACGCCATTACAGAACACTAGAAAAAATTATGTCACTGCAAAAAACACAGCTTCAGCCTCACAAGGGCAAATCTACAAAATTGACGAAAGTGGTATTTAACCACACAGTCACTTCCTAGTGATGATTTTGCATCAACGGGCAACAAGGATGATTTTGTAACTCCCAATGTTTCTGCACGCACAGACATACGATGCAATTTCTACGCTAACTTTTCACCGACCTGTAGAATAGTGGTCGCACAGCAAAAAATAGGGCCCTTTCCTGAGTGCGTGCGAAAAACTTCGGCCTTCAAAATGGGCCTCGAAATGGCCTCAAATCAAAAAAACAAGGCTACCAAAGGTCTAAAGCCTCCTCCTGCAGCATATACTGCCCTCTTGCTAGATCGTAAAGGGCGTCTCAATCTGAGACAATGTACTCTTGCACTTTTGGGCTGTGCTACCTGCTGCGGAGACTTGCTCCCAAACTCAAAAAATGAAAGCAACAGTGGTCCTCTTACCAAAACACCGCAAACTTGGTTTGCTTTCTTGAGCTCCTTACCACGAACCAGGCTCTGATACCATGTCAAGATTATGGGAGAGAAGGAAGGAGTCTCACTTGTAGCTATCTCACTTACACAATGGGGGAATACACACAAAGGTGGAGGCTGAAAACAGTTTTCCTCTTCTTAGTTGTGTAAGCCAAAAAGAACTCTTGTACAGAGAAATAGAAGAACCCTATATATGGGTGTCAAACCAAACTCAACTAACTAAGGTGGCATACTAACTGAGCCACGAACTAGAGTAGATAAGGATAGCTGTCATCTAGCTATTATTCATGGGCGGTGTACCAACCGCATCTGCAGAGCTAACAAGTCGGTGACATAAATGCACAACGGTCATGCTGGCATATCACGAGTGGAGCTCGATATCTCAACACCCTTTCTACAGTTCTTTTGAACATTGGTGCATATTCATCCTCCAATTGAAAGTGAATATCTCTCTTTCTCTTAGTACATCCTGCACTTGCATCCTGTAAAGAAAAATATATGCTAATTTTAAAATTACATAATTACACCCCTTTGATTAAAAGTAAGCTAAGGAGTCGATGCCAATTTTTTTATCAATAGCAAGAACATCTAAATATCTGGGAGCTGCAGGTCAGCATCTATCCAATAGCATGCAACTAATTCTGGATTGGCTCAAATCACACAATTACACCCCTTTGATTCACTATATTTGTGTTTTTTTACCCTGTTAGATCTTGTCTCTTTCTCTTGATTTCAGTCATGATAGACCTTAATTAACCCCTAATCTGCATATAATCTTACTTTTTAATCTACCTCTAATCAGTATCCAATCTTACCTTATGCTCTATCCAAAATATTCTCTCTCTCTCTCTCTCTCAATCTCTCTCTCTCTCTCTCTCTCTCTCTCTCTCTGTGTGTCTCTGTCTCTCTTCCTAAAAAAGAATTGATGAAAGATATTTACACACATTTATACAGAAGCTTCGTTGGTGGAGAACAATAACATCATCTTATCTTCTATCCTAATTTACTGTCTATCACTCTATCACTTATTTTCTTAGTTCATCTCACACAGTCTTCTCTCTTCCCCCCTCTTCTCCCTCCCTCCCTCCCTCCCTCCCTCCCTCCCTCCCTCCCTCCCTCTCTCTCTCTCTCTCTCTCTCTCTCTCTCTCTCTCTCTCTCTCTCTCTCTCTCTCTCTCTCTCTCTCAATGGAGGGAGCATAAGAGGAAGAAAGCAAAAGAAAATAAAGTAGATCAACTAGGACCTCTAGAGGATGAGTTTTTTCACATACTTGAGAGGATCGATCCATTAGATTTTATTGTGTATTACTTATTGCCTGGTGACATAGGTAAGATAAATGACATATTTTTTTGTATTCTGTTAGCTATGGATTCACACTTCATACATGATGTTTGCCCTTAGTATGGTGAGGACCTTATTCATATTAGTTCTGTGTGGGGCAACCCTTAGATGCCTCATAAAGTTATTGCCTCATGAAGCTATGGTTATGTTGGTAGTTTTTAATATGGCATGATGAGGCAACTAGTGTCATTCTCATTTTTTGGATCATCTCTAATTTTCATGACCTATGTATGGTAGATTCTTATTATAATATATCCGATCTGATAGATGGAACCATCATTCATTATGTCTTTTATCTATTTTGAGCATGTTCTTTGTGTTTTATTTTTTATTCTCTTAGTATTAGTGATGAAGTATGTACTCTCGTATTTTTGCGTGATTATATTTGAGTTTTCTATGAGTTGCTTGATATAAGACTAGGTATTTTCTATATGAGGCATTGTCTATCCTATTATGCATTCTATATAGATTAAGGCAATAACACTTTGGCAATGCTGCCATTTCTTGCATGTTTCTCTATGTTAAAATACTAGCAAAAATGGCAAAGATTGAGGCTAGAAGTTCATATTTCCTATATGAAGCAAAATTCCTACATGAAGTAGAGTTTTTGTATGAAGCAAAATTCATATATGAAGCAAAATATCATGTATAAAGTAGTAACATATTTCTAGAAGCAAGATGATACAACCCCTTCTATGATGTTCTCTATCTCTGGATCTAAAGCCTAATCAAAATACTTCCCTTTAATGTCAAAAATTCAATTTTTTTTCAAGACATGAAGTAATGTGGCAGATTGCTTGAAGCAGGATGATGCAGTCTAAATGTTTAATTAATCCTAAGGTCAGGGAATCTAAGTTCTCTACCAAGAAGAAATAATAACTGAACTATCATGTCACACAGTTTCAGACAAGGTTAGTGGCTAGTGGTTTCAACAATATGTTCAAGGATCAAGTCAAACTGCAGCAGTTTGCAGCAACCTTCAAAGGTAAGGCCATGGATTGGTATAACACTTATGATGCTAGACACTTTACCACCACATATGATGCCCTTAAAATTGGTTTTTAAAGTAGATTTAGAAAATATAAGATATCTATAGATGTGTTAAAGAAGTTGAAGAAAATCAAGCAGAAGACAATGCTAGTGCAGGATTATACACAAAAATTGAAGAACGATTTGAATACATTGAATGAAGAAGACATGCCTTCCTTGGATTTGGAATGTTCATAATTTGTTAAGGGATTGGATAAAGCTATTGTAGAAGCAATTGCTAATGTGAAAGTTGAAAATAATGGCAAGATTAGATCTAAGACTTGGCAAGAATAGATCTAAGATGAAGAATAATAAGGATTCTTCAGACTCATGATTTTGATTCAAGGAACAATAGTGATGAAGAGGATACCTCATCAGGTTTTGAGTTAGATACTGAATCAAGGGACTTGGATGATGACAAGAGTAGAAAGAGATAGAAGCGATATAAAATGAAATCTAGGAAGGATAAGAGTTCTATGGATAAAAGAAGGGAAAAGAAAAAGAGAAAAAGAAAGCCTTGGAAAAAAGGTTGGAGAAGAAAATAAAGAAACAATTGTTGGACATGAGAGTTATGAATACTCATAGGAATGTGAAGTCATGCAGCATATATCAGAAGGTGGGCCATGAGGCTAGAGAATGCTAGTATAACCCAATGGTGTAGAATGCAAGATAGCCACCACCAGCTGCATCGGTAAATCAAATTGCACTTGAGATGGCATAGCATCAAGGAATCAAAGGTTTTGGTAGGAAGGGTCAACCACCTAAGAAATGGAGCAATGACTAGCCAAGGCAATGAAATAATGGCTAATAGGGGCAATGTGGGCCTTATTACTATTATGGCAGGTAGCAGGGACATATGTTAGGTTCTAAAACTACGAGTTATAGGTATGCAATAGGATTGAAAGGGAAATGAAGATTGAAGAGTAGCAAAAGAAATGCAACCAGCAAGACTACCCTGTAGACAATAGCCACTGGCACACCCACAATAGTGGCCTTAGTCGAGATACCTATAAAAGTCAGGGAGGACAAGGCAGTAGGCCAATAGCTGGAGCAAAAAATGAAAGAAGTTTTTCAACAAGAGGTGCCAAGTAAGGGTGTTTTAAATGTAATCAAACATGGGTTAGATCCATACGTAGGCTGCGAGTGTTCAAACTATATAATTGTGGAAGAATTTTTTGAAGAGATAGTAGCCTTAGCCATCACTACGGCTAAAGCCAAAAACTAGGATGACTAGGAAAAGGCTAGGGAAGTAGCCTCGAAAGAAATTTTGAAGTTACAAAAGAAGAAGGAGATAAAACAACTTAATTTTGTAGATTTTTTGTATGAGGTCTAGGGGATTCAATCGTTGTATGCAAAAAAATAGCAAGATATGCCACTAAGAGGAATGCAGTTTAGTGGGGCCAATAATAAAGTTTGGATCTATATGAACAACCTCAAGGTTCTCATGAGTTATTTGCTGAATTAGCTAAATACTCATTATGGTTAGCTTTGGTACAAATCCTTGATTTGATTCCATGATTCAAGGAAAAGCCCATAGCAAAGATTATGATGAATCAAGAAAAAGTGTGGAAGCATTATGTTGTTGATAATTACTAGGTAGATTTCAAAATGTCAACATGTCATCCCTATACAATCAGAAGTGGTGGATTACAAAGTGACAGCTATTCAAGTGGAATACTTGGGTGGTAAATTTGATGATGTATTATTAGATGGAGGTTCATGAGTAAATATTATGCATGAAGAGTTGTATTTTGCACATAAATTACATTGACCTATATTAGCACCATTCCAAGTCAAAATGGCTAACTAGTGGAGACTATAGCCTTTGAGTATCTTGAACAATCAACTTATTTGAGTTGAAGGGCTAAAGTTTAAGTTAAGATTTGTTCTTCTCCCCATGGAAGGTTTAGAAGATTCAAATAACATGCTACTGGGAAGACCTTGGTTTAGATTATCTAAGCTGAAGTAGGATTGGGGTTCATATAGAGTAATCATTCCTCATGGTGGTAAGGAGATTAAATTATCTATAATCAATCAAGTGATATTGAAACCAAAGTATTGTCCATTGGTTTCTAAACACTAAATGTTGCATATGATATTGAAGATGATGAAGAGAAACTCTTTTTACAAGCTAATCCTACCATTATACAAGTGTTTGAGGTAGATGTTGAAAAGATTTTATCTCAATATAATCTATTTACAACAATATCACTCTACAGGAAGTGACTTTACTACTGTAGGCAAACAATGACCTAATATAGGAAAATAGTGACCTCATAAAACAAGACACTAAATTGGATACAGAAAGTAATAATAACCCTAAGGAGGGAAAGGGAATTGATATGGAGATTCTCGTGAATGAAGTGACTTGATTGTCACCTATTGTAGTGGTACCAAAAAAGAATGGCAAGATAGAGATTTGTGTGGATGATAGAAAATTGAATGCAACAATAATAACTTATCCATTCCCTCTTCCATTTAGATATTATTTACTATTAGATGATATAGCAAGTCATAAGATCTACAATTTTTTGGATGGTTTCTTAGGATACAATTAGATTTGAATGCATCGGGATGACATGGACAAAATTGCCTTTATAATAACTAAATGGGGACCATTTGTAAGTAATGTTATGAATTTTGGGTTAAAGAATGGATCACCATAGTTTTAAGGTGTAGCTCACAAAAAATTTGATCCATATCTTACTATCTTTACGAGAGTTTTATAGATGATTTATATGTGTTTGGAAAGAAAGTAGACCACCTGCAGCATCTTAGGCTATGTTTTGAAATATGCCAGCAATTAGAAATGTCTCTTAATCCATTTAAATCAATTTTTGCTACTAAAAGAGGGGTAGGCCATATTATCTCTTAGGAAGGTATGGCTATTGACCCAAGGAAAATTCAAGTAATTTAGCAAGCCATTGTGCCCACAATAGTTCAAGAAGTGATGCACTTTGTGGGGCAAGTGAAATGGCATAGTAGGTATATTTAGTATTTAGCTTATATCTATGCTTTGCTCTCTTTGCTTACTAAGAAGGGGGTTCAATTTTTATGGAGGCAAGATCAAGATAGAGCTTTTGGTGTATTAAAGAAGATGCTTGTAGTGGCACCAATATTTCAACCTCCACAGTGGGACATTGTATCTCATGTATTTGTTGATGCATCTAACATTGTAGTGGGTACAATCGTGATGCGCAAAAGAGATGGAAAGGTTTCTTCTCTTTATCAAGATGGATACAATCAGCAAAGATACATTTGGAATCAATTGGCATGCCAAAAATGTAGCTATCCTAACTGGCCAGGTACTCTTCATGACAAGCTTATGCAAGAAGTAAATGTATCCACTATTAGAAAGTAGCAATAACAGAAGAGCCAAGTTGGATTGATGTTAGCTACCTTATATGCTCATTTACAAGTGGTATGTCTAACTATTCATTCATCTCTTTGGGACTCAGAAAAGGGGGATAAGTTTAAGGCATTCAAAAAGAAAAAGTTAGTGGATGGTATTCTTGTGGATCTTTATGAAAGGGATTTGACTCACTCTACTACTTTATTGGATTGTGACAATGGTCAAGGCAAAGGAACTTTTACTCCATTGAATATGGATTATTCTTTACACGATGTAGCTAATGCTAATGTGGGCAGTGCTATGCCTTTGGATTATTTTGAATGGTTGACTGATGATGCTAAGCATGATGTGGTTATAATAGGTATGCAAAAGAAAGTCAAATTTTGTAAGGTGAAAATGGAGACTATGTCCAAGCAATTTGATTGTATGCAGTAGGGAATTAGTATGTCTCATGACATGAAAGTATTGGTAGCAAGTCATTTTCCTCATGACCTTGAAAAGTCATGTTCACTTGTGTCTGTGTTGCATAGGTTTATGGTTGACATGAATGCATGTGGTGTTGTCAAGTTGGATGTTGTTTAGTCTTTGCAGGAACAGTTGTCATGTATGAAGTCCAAGAGGGATACTATACTCATTGAGATGGATAAACTGAAGGAGCTACATGCTAGTGAAGTGGATGCTTTGAGGAGAAAATTTGATTATTATGGTGATATGCTTTCTAAGTGTAAGATATCCTTGACTATTCAAGGACCACTATGTAGGGAAAATTTCAGAGTGAGCTTGATTAGTGGCTCAAGAGAATGCCAAACTCAAAGTTGAGAAGATTCTTCTAGATGCTTGGTTGGAAGCTTTGCTTAAGATTGAGAAGTAGCTATTGAATGACATGGAAGTTGATTTGGATGGTTCTGTGTTTATGCAACAACATTTGGTTGCTATGAGGTACTTTGATTATGGTTATGCATGATCAATGGGTTTCTATTGATAGGAGGATGTCTCTTGTTATTTCTCGACCTCGATGTAGTGTTGCAATAGTCATTTGTTTTTTCAAAATGTGGAAGCATTAATTCATGAAAAGGATATGCTCAAGCATAAGCTTGATGGGATGGAGGTTGAGTATGATAAGCTTTCATGATTACTAGGTTGCAAAGTGTTAAGCAAATTGATTATGTAATATTTCCACGCAATAAAAGTTAGTTGGTTAGTTCGAAAGTTAGTTAGTCAATTAATAAGTTAGAAAGATTACTAACTAAAAACTAACTAAGGTAAAAACTAACTAGCATTAATAGCTAACAATTTTTATAAAAATATATTTTTAAAAATGAGAGTCATAAATCCCATATTTTTCTCAAATTGACAAGGAGCATAGCCACCCTTCACAGAAGTTACAATGTGAATGAGACTTATGAGCAATATTAATCACTAGTATTAATGTGTATAGTTTGGATGGTCCAAAAATATTAGATTTTGGGAAAAACTAGTATATTTTAGATATTTTAGATATTATCCTAAAAAGATATGGATATTTCTAGAACTAGATGTTATTTAAAAGAAAAGACAAGTGATGTTTTAGTTAGTTTTTGGAGATTTTATAAAAATAACAAAATAAAGAGAGAGATTTAGAAAATTGCACACGCTGTAATCGTAGTCTACAGGTAGTAGACAACACTTTGAACAAGGAGAGAAAGAATGAGTGATCGAAAAGCTTTCTAACCAAGTGTCTTGGAGTTTTACCCCCCCTTTTGGAGCCAATGGAACCATCAAATTTATGAGTTAAGCATCGGATCACTGAGTTTTCCAAGAGTCCCTCCACCAAGAACTCTTGTTCTTAGCCTCATCCCCTCTTCTCTAATTCATTATAAATATGAGGCATGGGGAGGCACAAGGGAGCATAAGGAGACCCCGAGAGGCTGTGAGAGAGAGAGATAGAGAGAAGGATACCCCTCCAAGAGATTGAGAGAGAGAGAGAGAGAGAGAGAGAGAGAGTATTTACCCTGAGAAGTTGCAAGGGAGAGAGTTAGCTCAATTCTCTATACCTCGATCCTCGACTTAACCATCTTCTCTTATACTCTCCCATCTCAAATCTATTCCGCCTTCTTAATCTCTTGATTCTACTTACGGATGATGGCCTCCAAGTAAAGAATGTCGTGTGCAAATGGCAATCCTACAACCAGAAACAAAGCTTCGAGTGAAGGTATCACTGTCAATCCAACTATAGTTCTGATCGTAACTAGTGTATTTCTAAATTGATAGATGCTTGCTTTGATTCTTGCATGAGATACATTAGGCTCCATACTATGATGTAAGAGAATAGGTCATGGGAAGGGATAGGCCCCTTCTCACATATCTGAAAGATGGAATTTGCAAAGTGCATGTATTAAGGGAAGTTAATTGCACTTAGTTGTGTAATATAGCTTATTCATTGATAGACCAATCATTCAAGGGTTATGAATAGCATAATTGTAAAAAGAATAACATTAGGAATTGTGCATGCAATTATTAAGTAAATTTTGCATAGAATCGCTCTTTGATCCCAAGGGGGAGAGTGAATATGAGATGGAATTATTATCGCATCTATTCTTGTATTGTTTGAAAAAAATACAATTAGTTTTTGTTGGTCGATTGAATAACACCCTGTGTTTTTTTCAATCAACTAATTGTTGCATTTATGATTTGGATAAATATTCCAAGTGATTGTGTTTGATGGTAAAAGCATGGCAGGGGTCAATAATGACAAGTAGCCATGGGAAATAAAGGAATGTTTCATTGGAAGATGATATTAGGTTGATTAGCTCGATTGTGCTTGATTCTTACTTGGATTAATTAAGGAAGGATATTTTGCACAGTGGATCATCTCCAAGATCGCACCATGGATTACCCTGAGAGGGCACTGCTCGATTCACGGGCAGAAGGTTGAGTGGTGAAAAGACCAACCACAAAAGTTGTGTCTGACTCCTAAGTTGCTTGTGGTCAGTGGAGCTCTGGACAACCCTTGCCTAGACTAGAATGGAATTGTAGACTGTTGTCTTGAGCCCAACGTTCTAGGGCATTGGAAGATCCTATTCTAGATAAATTACGGAAATTTTGGTGCCATGTGATTTGGACCGGGTACTTTTGTTGGACAGAAGGGATACATAATTCTCATGTATGGGTAGGAGACAAAGATTAACTTGAAGATAAGTTAAGGAACTTGTTTGTCAAAAGGACTGCTTATTTGGTTTTCATGTCTGTGCTATAAATTACGCAAACGAACCCTGTGTCGTAAAAGGCTTAAATGAAGTTGATTTTAAATGTCGCACATAAATGTGGTAAGACCTAATTAGAAAACTAAAGCTTTCAAGGGAAGCAGGTGGACGGAATCCCCAACGGGTCCGTCCTAGGGCAGGGTGGTCCCAGAGAATTGGGAGGCTTCTCACAAGGATTTATCGCCATTTGACTTTAGGTATTGTTAAGTTAGAACCTGATTCATGTTGTTTTAGGGGATCGGAATGGGACTATGCTCTACAGGCAGAGAGGTTGAGCGACACATCCCTCTCATTTCCCATTCTCTTTGAACCAAGTGTGGTATGGATCTGCTTCGGATTGGGTATCTTTGTGTAAAGTAGGATGTCTAAAACTCAATGCTAGAATGCTATCAGGAGACCTTGGCCCTAGGAACCCACATTTCAGGTCAATCCTAGTGTGTTTAGCTGTGAACGTTTCATTGCGAGGCGGACTTGGGAAACCCTAGGCAACAAACCCCAGAACATTTCCTGGGAGTGCCGGGCAACGACTCTTAGATTAATTTATCGATGGACCTCTAAAACGTGATTAGATAGTCGATAGGCAAGCACATTACAAATTATGCTGAAAATGAGTCTTCAAATGTTGATGTTGTGAAGGTTGATATCAATGATGTATTGCATGATATCACTAAACATGCAAAGATCAAGGATCTTACACTTGACAGGATTCATGACATGGATGTTTTCCCTCTTCTATCACATAAGTAGCATGCAAGGAGCAGTCTATCACCACTGACTCTCATAATGCCCATGAGCCTTCCAGCTCATGAGGCACTCTCTTGTTCCACTGTCAGACTTTGTTTCTTTTTTCCATTATACTTACTATGTATGCCTTTATGTTTTGTGCATGTCTTCTGAGGGCTATAGTATCCTATAAGAGAGGCTCTACTTATTGTTACTCTTTGTGGCTTACTTCATGGTGCAAGGCTATGAGTAAGATATATACTTTTTCTCACTAGATATGTCAAATTTTTTTAGATAAGGCATTTGACACCATGGATCATGCAAGGGTTTGAGTCATGGTTGTGCCAGTCATTCATCGGCATCGGGCTGTGCTAGGTGTTAACCATGGATTCATACTTCATATATTATGTTTCCCCTAAGTATGATTAGTACATTAGTCACATTAGTTTCATATTAGTTCTATGTGTGGGACGGCCCTTAGATGCCTGATGAAGTTATGGTTATGTTGGTAGTTTTGGCATGGCTTGGTGAGGCAACTAGCATTATTCTTTTTTTTTGGATCATCTCTAATGTTCACAACCTGTGTATGGTGGATTCTTATGATATATTTTATCTAACAATTGGCACCATCATTCATTATGTCTCTACTCTATTTCTAGCATGTTCTTTGTGCTCTATTTCTGATTCTCTAAGTATTAGTGATTAAGTATATATTATTGTATTTTTATGTGATTATATTTGAGTTTTCAACGAGTTGCTCAGTACAGGATTAGGTATTTTCATTATGAGGCACTACTTATCCTATTATGCATTCTATATAGATTAGGACAATAACATACTCAAAATGTGTGCATATCCTTAAGGATAAGAGAAAAAAGTAAATGGTTTGGTCCTTCTTGCCAGATTGAGGTATAACATATCTAAATTTATTTGTTTTTATTAATGATATTTTTCCATCAATAAATTTTTTCTCATATACTCATTGTTTTATTGCTTATACTAGATATATGATGCATGAACTCTCTTTTGATATATACAAAAGGCTAAGATTCTTAATTCTTCGATCTCCCACTAACATGAGGCTAAGTGAGCTTGAAAAAAATGCATTTGATCATTGTCTTAGTAGAATTGATTATGATACCTTGGAGCTTATTACAATTGTATATCATGAAAAGATTTTTTTGGTATTTTAAAACTTTCAAAATATTTTATTATAATAAATTATTCATCTAGATTATTTTCAAATCTCATTGGAGCTTGATTGCCATAGATTGTGTAAATAAGTAGTGTTCTTTTATTAATTTTTTGAAAGAAATACATGGAAATGCTAAGATGTAAGTTGAATTATCCCAAGGCTTCATGATCATGTAAATCTTTTTATATTGTAAGTACTTTCATTTTTTAAAAAAATATGGAGCTATGCACAAATGGAGTACAGACAAGTTGTGGTAAGTTTTTTAATCAAATACATCAAGATAGTTGATTCCATAAATCACCACAAATAAGTTTTTTTTTTTTGTTATTTGTAGAGCCCTCATCAAGATGATAGTCATTCTTGTGGTTGGAGGATAATGGTAAATGTTAAGAGATTGGTCAAGTTTATTTATCTTAATTATAGTTTTTTTATCAAGATAGTATGGAATATGTTTAGTTTCAAGATATTATTTCAACCAAAAGATAATGTATTACAAAATAGCACTAAATTAACATTCCTTTCTTTCAAATATGTGATATTTTTTCAATGATTGTCACAATAGCGATTGTGTTTGGTGTGCACAAGTAAAGGTTTTCAAGTACATACTTATTAATTGCATACAAGAAACTTAAGGAGACATGGAGGCCATGCACAAAGGGGGGATAAAGGAGGAGGTAGAGAGTGTGAAAGTAGAGAAGGAGGGATCCTTAACACTTAAGGTAACCAAAGTATCAAAGAAGGACAAAAGAACTCTTGAAACGAATATTCCTCACAAAAAGAAAAAGCAATGGGCTTTGTGTATTGTCTTGTGCAACCTCATGTATATAGATCATGAAGAAAGCAAATACCAGCTTGCTGCACTATTTGAACTTATATTTATATTGAAAGTAAAGAGATATTGTCCTTAATGTCATTGCACTATATCTTTCTCTCTCTTCTCTTTGATATCCACAAATAGTATACGACTTAATGTTAAAACTTACTCACTTGTTAAGTTGAAATGCAAATGAACATGGCAATTCAATATCTTCATTCTATAAATTTAGCCTCACTTGATGTAGTGTACATGATGATCTAGTCTTTAGTATTTTAATAATATCCTCATTGAGCCAAGCATCAAGATTCACTATAGGATCTTTGCTAAAATCCTTAAGATTCTAATGCAAATCAAATAAACTACTACCAACATGATACCCTATTAACCTCAGCACAAGAAGAAAGTGGAAAAAAATGGAAAAACGCAAAGTCAAGACCTAAAAGGGGTTGGCCTAGGAGGAAATTGGCCTCAATGGAAGAGGCAGGAGGGAGAAAAACTAAAAGCGCAAGGGTGGCCTCAAAAATCAAGTCAAAGGCAAATGCACTTTTTTAAATGCGAGGCACCTCTAAAATTGTTGTAAAAGAGCGCTAGGCTCCCTCCTGTGCAAATTGTAAAGGTAGATGGGCATTAGAAAGGAAGTTAGGAAGATAGGAGGACAATGGGAAAGAGGGCCTAGGCCACGACTAGCCATGTAAAAAAGGAGATAAGGGGATGACCCGCCCAAAGGGATTTAGGGTTCTGTATATAATGTTAAAAAGTGAATGAATAACTCATTCTTTGGTGTGTGGCAAAAGTGGACTCATCTTCTTCTCTCCTTCTCTTCTCTTTGCTTGTTTGTGGGTGCTTGAGGGAGGGAGTGTGAGTGAGTGAGTGAGAAGTGAGTGTGTGAGGGTGAGGGATCTTGGAGGTGAAGCTCTCTATCGTCTCTTATTCTCTTATTCTCTTCTCTTTTCTTCTCTTATCTTGTCTCACGCGTGGCTATGGAGGATGGAGCTTAGAGGAGGAGGCTTGAGGATGCTTGAGCTTGCATCACGAAATGTGGAGCTACTAGAGTGCTTGAGGGAGGAGGCAACTAGTTTGGGCATCAAGGTAAGCTCACTACACCCCGATAGAATTGAAGGCTCATCGCCTTGGTGAGAGATAGCCATAGTTGCTTGCTTGTTGAAATGCTTGAAGGAATAAGTGATCTGTGGATCTTGGCAATTGAGCGTGAGCTCCCCTTTACATTTTGGTTATGTTTGCTAGGACCAATGGACTCAAGCTTGAGTGCTTGCGCACCTCAAATCGAGCATTGAAGTAAGGGCTTCATCCCCAAACCGGAGCTTGAGTTAGATAGGAGACTTTTGGTCTTTAATCCATGCTACAAGTAAGCATTTTTGGTTTTTGATGATTGGTTGAGTGGGAGAAATCATTTCAGTACTTTGCTTTTGATTTTTGTTGCATTTAGAGTAGGTTAGAATCGAGAAATCGGAGTGGAAAGCTTAGGGTTTGCTATTGTAAAATAGGCCCAAATAGGGCATAAACAAGAAAAAAAACGAAAAAATGAGTGCTTAGATGTGTTTCAATTGCAAGGGGAGTGATTGGGAAGATTAAGGTGGTACCCATCAAGTGTTTAAGACCTCGGGAGGCAAGGGAAAGCCTCATTTGTAATCTTAGCTTTGAGAGAGAGAGAGAGCTTGTAGGCCACGAGCTTACATTGGATTGATCTGAGTGTGCCAGAGTTTTTTGCAAGATTCAGGCATATGAGGCCCTTGCCCTACATCCGTATTTGATTTCTGGAAGGTCTTACAAGCGATCATAGCTCGAGCTAGGAGATTTTTATCAAATCGTAGTCAAATGCGTGTTTCTGTGGCAGAATCAGACAAGCTTACTAGTGCCCAATTCCACGGAATCAAGCACTCGAGCTAAAGATCTTGTTTGATTTTGAAAATCGAACTACTAAAATCAGACCCTACCATATCATCAATCGGACCACCCTGTCTTGTCCGATTCCGATAATCGAATAGGTGAGAATCGGACTCACTACCCAACCGATTGGGAAAATTTGACACACTTAAAGCTGTAGGCTGATCAACGGACCCTAAATTAACCTTGAACAAACTGAATGACATGGCAAGTAACAAGAAAGGTTAAGAACTGAGCTTAGAGCCCCATCAGGCCACGAATACAAGCAAGTGTACAGAAGCTGAATGGTCATTTGTCGTCACACTCGTACTATTTTCTAGCACTTGAAGTACACTTAAGGAAATATGAAAGCCCGATTTCACACAATGCACGAAAAAGAGAGAGAGAGAGAGAGCGCGCGCGCACACACACACACACACACACACACTTAGTGATTGTTGAAGATTGCTTGTAATTAGCAAGAAATTCATTTAGGCGTAATAACTTGAAGGAACCCGCCTATAGGAGAAGACTCGGGGAGACATAGCTAGATGATTGAAACCCCAAGCATAGGATGAGCTGAAAACACAATAGAGAAGCAAGGTCTAGCAAGGATAAAATCCATTGGAGAAGTGGATCTACCTGACCTAATCAATCTTATCGACAGCCTAGTGGAGTGTGAGACTGCAGATATGGCAGATACCAGCTTAGATGGCAGAGGCAACGAAGAGCTTGATCTGGGATATTTTCCAGAGAAGATCTAGCAAATGGTGAACGAATATGATGCTCAAACTTGGCTAGACCACCATGGCAGACCCATGGAGGCTTTCATAGCAGATCTCAAGAGGAATGAAAGCTAGCACACAAGGCTTTGTAGGGCATACTAGCTTATAACTAGGATCATCAAACTAGGAGCTTACTCCAGAACATGGAAATGCAAGAGATCCAATGAGTGCTAGCCCTAGCAAGTAGAAATCGGACAGGACTCGACGTAGAGAGAGAAAGAGTTCTAAAAGGAGACCTCACATTTAGCAAGCTTCTAATAGAGCGATTACTAGATAATGCAAAAGCAAAGCAGAGTGCCATGGCACCAGTAATGTCACTACTCATAGGACCTTGGGGGTGTCAAGAATCGCGTGGTGGGGGGGCTTGCTCGAGATGATGCGCCAAACACACACAGAATGCACAAGGAGAAGCTCACTCAAGAGACAAGAAGAGAGATGGAGGCCAAAACGTTTTCTTGTTGATTTCTTCTTCTTCTTCCACACACTTTACAATGTACACAAAGCATAGATAAGATACAACATAAAGGAAAGTGGCCTACTAAGTCAAACAATGCATAATCGACTACACTAGTCGACTGGCGCTATAACTATGCCAGCTGTAAATAGGTGTAACAACCTGAATATAATAAGTAATGAGTCAGTGGCCATGTGTGAGTCATAATGACCACCGACGTGCTAAGTGTAGACGTGTGGACCCATCTAACCAGGCGGTCCATCATCAATGTCCGCATGTGTTGAGCTTGTCATCTCAACACTCCCCCTCAAGCTCAACTGCATCTCTGCAACTCCAAGTAAGCTTCGAAACTTTTGAAGCTTCTCTATACCCAATGCCTTCGTGAAGATGTCAGCTATCTGATCCTGTGTGCTGACATACACCAAGTTGATCTCACCTGCTAGTACCTTCTCTCTCACAAAGTGGTAGTGTACCTCAATATGTTTTGTCCTCGCATGGAACACAGGGTCCCTAGCCAACTGTATATTGCTCATGTTGTCACAATAAATGACAACTGGACCTTTCACCTGCACATCTAAATCAGCCAATAACTTTCGCAGCCATACTACCTCACATGCTGCAACAGCAGCACCTCTATACTCAGCCTCTGTACTCGACAAAGCAACTGTAGATTGCTTTTTGCTACTCGAAGCAACTGTTGCACTACCAAGAGAGAACATGTATCCGCTGGTAGATCTTCTATCAGACATACTACCAGCCCAATCTGCATATCCAAACACCTCTACATCTGTACCTGTCTCATAGAAATGTCCATAATGTAATGTGGACTTCACATATCTCAATATGCGTTTGACTACATCCAAATGTGGCTTTCTAGGTACTTGCATAAACTAACTCACAAGACCAACAACGTAGCTCAAGTCTGGTCTTGTAATGGTCATGTAGATCAAACTCCCCACTATCCTCCTGAACATAGTAGGGTCTTCTATCTCTTCCCCAACATCAGCACTCAACTTTACATTCTGCTCCAATGGGACTGAAAGTGGTTTGCATGTTGTCATACCATACTTGGACAACATATCCAAGCCATACTGTCTTTGGGACAGCCATATACCATCATCACATCTGATCACCTCAATGCCAAGGAAGTACTTTATCTCACCTAAATCCTTCATCTCAAACTTCTTCTTCAAAAAATCCTTGACTTCAGCAATCCCACTATCACTATCACCTGTAATAATCAAGTCATCCACATAGATGACTGTGATGACCAAACTTTGCATCTCCCTTTCTCACATAAAGTGAGTGATTAGTATCAGAAACATAGAAGACAATATTGACAAGATACTCTCTGATCTTGTTAGACCATGCTCTAGGTGCTTGCTTGAGCCCATAGAGTGCCTTCTTCAACCTGCACACATACGTGGGATGCTCTAAATCTTCATAACCTGCTGGCTGATCCATATACACTTCTTCCTGCAAATCACCATGCAAGAAGGCATTCTTCACATCCATTTGCTGCAACCTTCAACCTTTGGTTGGTACCAAAGCAATCACACATCTGACAGTTGCCATCCTAGCAACTAGACTGAAGGTTTCATCATAATCTATGCCATATGTCTAGGCATAGCCTTTTGCAACCAGCCTAGCTTTGTACCTACTAATAGAACCATCTGCATTGGGCTTAATCTTATAAACCCACTTACATCCAATGGCTTTCTTGCCCTTCAGCAATGATACTAGATCCCAAGTCTTATTGGCCTTTAATGTAGCCACCTCCTCATCCATTGCTGCATCCCAATGAGCATGACCAACAGCCTCCTCAAAACATGTGGGCTCAACATCCTCAACTAGTTTCACCATATAAGCATACTGGTGAGCTGCATAACCTTCAAAACCAAATCTTTTAACAGGGTACCTCACCCTGCTAGACTTGCGTACCACTCGATCACTCAATGGAGTCTTTGCATTAACGCATGCTCTCTGCACACTTGGAGTCCTCACTGAAGGAATGCCAAACTCATCATCCAAGTTCTCTGAGCCACTGGAGTCTCCATCAAGAACTGTATCAATGCCTTTTGACACTTTATTATTTTCTTTGTCTTTACTTGTAGTGCTACTAGATGCACCTGAAGATGTAGAGGTACTCCTTAGTCTCCCAGACCAAGGACTACCAGATGAAGTCTCTAGTCCACTAAGAGTCCGTGATTCTTGCTTTTCAGCCTGCACATGAGTGCCATGATCATCATCAAAAACCAATGCATCACCACTAGATGCATACCAATGCATCACCACTAGATACATACCAACTGCATCACCACTAGATGCATCACTCTGAACTTACATGTGACAGGGTTGTAACAACGATACCCTTTCTGCTCTAAAGAGTATCCAATAAAGACACACTTTTCAGCCTTTGGATCTAGTTTCTTCTGCAACTCATTTGGCACATGAACATACGCAATGCAGCCAAACACTTTCAAGTGTGAAACATCAGGCTTCTTACCTGTAAAACATTCTTCGGGGGTCATACCATGAACTGCAGCTGTGGGAGTTCTGTTCATAATATAAACAGTAGTATGAACAGCCTTAGACCAAAAATGCTCAGGCATATTCTTTTCAACCATCAAGGCACGTGCAACTTTTGCAATATGCATGTTTTTCCTTTCTGCAACCCCATTTTGCTATGGGGTATACTTACATGTGAATTGTCTCTTTATCCCATGAGACCTCAGAAAATCACTGAACTCATTTGAGAGGTACTCTCCCCCTCCATCTAACCTCAAGCACTTTACTTTCAAGCATGTTTCTCTTTCAATTGCAGCCTTGAAAGTTCTAAAGTGCTCAAACGCTTCACTCTTTTCCTTCATAAAATATACCCACAACTTTCTAGAACAGTCATCAATGAATGTGACAAAGTATGAACTACCTCCAAGAGATACATTTTGTGTAGGCCCCCAAATGTCTGTATGCACAACGTCAAGGATATTTCTGCTTACATCTCTATCATGTGAAAAGGGTTGTCTTGCCTGCTTACCAAATTGACATGCTTCGCATACCTTATGAAATTTTGCAACTCTAAATGTAAGCAAACCTGTAACCAACCCTTTGGACTGCATTAATTTCAGCCTTTGTACATTTGCATGTCCAATGCGTTTGTGCCAAATTTCAATATCTGCAACAACACCTTTTCCTTTAGCATACATAGCAGCATTCATAGTAGGAATTCCAGTATCCAGAGTAAACATACGTCCAACTCTACTTCCCTTTGCAACTAACCTACACTTGTCATTGAAGTCTTCTACAAAGCAACCCTTTGCATTAAATATGACTTGCAACCCTTGCTCTACCATCTGACCCACTGACACCAAGTTCTTTGTAATAGATGGCACATGTAATACATCTGAAAGACTCTTTGTCTTACTATCATGCAAGGACAAGGGAACTTTTCCAATGTGTGAAATTGGGTGGCATGAATCATCACCCGTCTGCACATAACCTGCATTTTGCAAATCTTGCATCTCTCCAAACCATTCTGCATGGCTGGTCATATGATTGGATGCACCTGAATCAACATACCAAACATCTTCATGTGTTTCCTTTCCTGTAACAGCATTCAGCATATGCTGCATAACAAATAAATGTTCATTTTTGTCTTCATTCTGTCATGAAGATGATGCATAGTTTCCTTGCCGCAACTTACCACTATGAATATCATCTTTCTTAGCATAACATTGGGCTGTAATATGACCTGTTTTGCCATAGTAGTGGCACACAATACCAGAGTTGTTAGAACCTCTGTTTTGCCATCCACCTCTTCCTCTAAAGCTCCCCTTGCCTCTAAAGTTACCATGACCTCCTGAAACCTGCATATCACCAAATTGCTGATTCAATCTGTTTTGTTGGTTGTCACTACCATGGCCTCTTGAAGAGAACCTGCCACATCCCCTTCCTAAATTGGAGTAGAAAGCTTGGACCTGTTCACCACTTCTTTCAGATGTCTCACTTTGCATGTTGATCTTTTCAGTGATCATAAGGGAGACCAACTCATCAAAGTCTGGAAATGGCTTTTTGACATATACGAAAGTTACAAAAGACCTCCAAGCCTTTTCACTGTTAAGCCCACCCAAGGTAGACGACACCAAATTATCATCATCGGGCATTGCATCAATCTCTGCCAAGGCATCTGCAATGCTCCTTACCTTTAATGCATACTCATTGATAGACATCTTCCCTTTCTTCAATGTATTCAAATTTTGCTTGAGTTGAATCTTTTGTGCCTTTGTATTTATAGAAAACATACTTTCAACTATGGTCCAAGCTGCACAAAAAGTTTAAGATCAAGCATCATGGAATAGTGCGATTGTTTCAATAAGAAATGTAAACTTTTTATATTTCAAGCAATCCACACATTCCAAAATTCCATAAAAGTTTCTTGAAGTACAAGTTTCCTTTATTCATCCCCCCTTTTTTTTGCTTTTGAAATTTGGTTTGAAGTTTTGAAGTTCAAGTCATGTTTTCTTTTCCATCTTACCCCCTCTCCCCCGGGAATGATGAAAATCCTTTCTAGGACTAGAGGATGAAGGATTAAGGGCATTTAAGCACATGCTTGCTATGCTCTACTTTGTCATGAGCCAATCGTAGAAGTTTGGGTTATACTCCAAGTGGGCATGATAGTCCATGTCATGAGGTACTTACATGTGTAATGTAGGGTCAGAGCATCAGTGAGAAAGTCACTGGATTTCATCCTGCTAGCAATATGCAATTCTTCCTCAGTCACGATTCAATTGAAATAGGGGTGGGCCATGACATATTCTGCTAAAGGTCGTTTGCACATGATGGCCAAGACTCTGAACAAGGTAGGAGCCATGTAGGTAGGGTCGTACTCAATGGTTTTGATTGTGTGTCTCTACATGGTGTTGGTCATGATTTGGTTGCCCTCTTGTTCCCATTGGAGGCACAGAGCATACCATTTTCACAGAAAGGAAGGGTCAAAGTCATCTAGCTTTGTCAGCTCTTCTAGCTCTTGGCCTGTTGATTATAGAGAATTTTCTCCTGCGATTTGATGTGATCAGCTGTTGTGTGCAAGCTTGCTCCTCTGGGAAGTTACTATATGTATATCCTCTATATCACATGGGTTGAAGGCCTATTTATAAATATCCTTATTTGTGATTTTTTCCTGAGTAAAACATAATCCTTTTCTATTCAATCTGTAAAGAACCCCTTTTTATTATACCCTTCTCTATGTAAAAATGTATACAAATGGTATTAAAAAATACCCTTATTTTGAACCCACGTGATGCACACATATATTCATGAGTAACTTACCCGAGGCTTGCTCTCAATAGATCTCATTGTCAATCAGTTCCTTGGCTACCTCAAGAATTTTGACGAACACAAAATCATAGTCTTTCCAAGTGCATGGCAAGGAGTGCACTTCCATTGCTACTATCTCATCGAGGAGGCCTAAGCCCAGACGTTCATAGTTCCTAGCTAGCGTGGTGAATGTGGCATCCAAGCATCTGATGTAGGTGACTAAGTCATCCCTAGTATTCACGGCTAGATCCATGACCAATGTAAGGATAGATTTACGCTTATAGGAGGGTCTAAGGCCTATGGGAGGTTGTGGGGTCTGGTTGAGCTATGCTTGCCTCATGGGTGGATCAATGGAGTGTTTATCAGCCACTTTTGTGACAAATTGGTCATGCGGCTTGGCTGATGTAATGCTCTTGGCTTATGGAGTAGTTGGGACACTGGAAATGTTAGGTTGAGTTGTGGACTAGGGATGGCTAGTTGTAGCTTGTTAGAAGATAGGCATAGGAAGCCACTGTAAGCAAGGATGTATGAGGGCAGATGGGTGTGAATAGCCTGAAGGACAAACAAAAACCCTAACCCTATCCAAGAAGAGGCTATATAAATAGCCTATGGGGTCACTATCAAAGTGTGAGATAGAGTGTACGCAAGTTGTACCTTGAGCAACTTAGTAAACAAGATTTTGTTCTTGTACTTTGAGTTCCTATCTCCCTCTTGTGCATACTTTTCCTTGCTGCAACTTTGATATTTCACATGGTATTAGAGCCTTCTCTGATCCTTTCAACTTCCTCAAACCTCAGCCTCACTAAGTGCACAAGAAAATCTTCATTTCTCTCATCTTGGACCTTTAAACTCCATAGCCAGCTTGACCCCCTGAACTTGGAGGACCATCAAAGAGCTTCTTCCATGACATAAGGACTTCTTCCATGACATAAGGACTTCAATTAAGAACTTCTTCCATGACATAAGGAGACCAGTCTTGGCACATCAAAGAGCAACATTAGGCAGCGTGGAAGACGACATTAAGGAAATTGTCAGATTGGCGCAGTTCTGAATAGTCGAGCATTTTGTATGGCAACACGGCCTGTAGCAGGCGCAATGATGGCGACAACCATGGGGCTTTGATAGCTCCCTAAGTGGGCTATCTCCACCCAAGAGGGTTTCCTAAAATTCTTCTCTTGCTGCTTGCACAGAGTCAAACCCTAACTGTGGGTTTCATGGCAGCCATAGCCACAAGCTTGAAAGCTTGACCTTCTTGCTTTTTAAAAAAATCTTTTGCTGTCACTAACAGTGATTTTAATCACTGAGTTATCTCTTCCAAAGTTAGTTACTAATTTGGAAACTCCATTATAAGGTTCTTTCACTTGGCAGGGCATCACTAAGCTCATTAAAGACTGACATCTACCATCTCTAGAAGCATAAATTAAGAGATGAGTGCTTGTAAGCACTAAAGCACATTGCTCAATCATTTTATTGCTGGTATTTACTCAATCTGAGTTTTCCATTAGAAAATTAAAATCATTAAGTTCTCTACTTCATTTTGTAAGACTATGTGTACAACTATAAACACATAGACCATCCTATCCTAAACTTGTGTTGCTTGATGCATATCATGTGTGGTTTCTTTCAAATACCTTGGTCAATAAGATGAGTGTCATTGTACTCTCCTCGGATTCATTAACAACAAGCATTGAAATCATAGACCCTCCTAGTCCAACACAAGGTTCATCGACTAAAACATACCACAAGGAGGAGCCAAAAGTCCAGTCGAAGTTCACATAATTGAAGCCTAAAAAAACCATTAAACCTCAGAAGAAGATTGCACATAAGAAAGGACCACCAAAGTCATATTTTGATGTACTACATATGTGTGATTTTTAGCCTTTCTCTTCATTGCAATTTTGAATATCAATTATTTATAACAGTGTCCTTGATTTGCTTCTGCATTAATTGGCAAGTTATTAAGGGACTAGACACTGCCCTTGTCTTAGCAAGTGGTAAGAACTTCCCAATGGCCACAACCTATGCTGATGTCCGCCCTCAAATTCGTAAATTTGATGGCAAAGTTTTCCACCCATGGCAGGTACTTATCAAGTACAAGGTGATGGAGAGAGGGTATTGGCCTCACATTCAAGGCACTAGAGCTATAAACTTTGCAAATCTAGTTGATGTAGTGGATGACCAACATGCCCAAGCAATCATAATGTTACACTTAGATGAGTCCTTGATTCGTAATGTTGATCAACTAAGTATTGCTAAAGAAAAATGGGATGAGCTTGAAAAGCTCTATGGAGCCACTGGTAAAAATACTAAAATCTTCCTTAAAATTCAATTCTTTAGCTTGGAATATAGATCAGGAGAAGACTTGGGAAAATTCATTTCTCACATGAAGGGTTACATGGCACAGCTTGCCTCAGTACAAGCTCCAATCCATGAAGAGGGTGCTATTGGTATTTTCCTAAAAGCTATGAAAAAGGTGTTTCCTACCCTTGTAACCCCTCTTACCAACATTCCAGATCCTACCTTGGCAAGTACCATCCAATCATTTTTGGATGAAAAAAAGAGAAACCACAAAGAAGGCAGCACAAGTCAAGCATCTTCAACTTCCCTTGATCAAGTTTTGGTACATACGGTTCTCACTAAATGTTCTTTTTATTTAAAAAAAAGGACATATTGTAAACAACAGTTGAAAGAAGTACCCCGAAAAAATGAAATGTAACAAATGCAAGAAGACAGGGCACATCACTAGTAAATGCCCCAACATTCCTGAAGTACCCAAAGAACTAGTGGCCAACTGTGCCTCCAATCCATTTGATGATCGACTTTTTTGAATTTCTAAACCATCTACCTATAAATACTCTTATAGCCAGATCTATAAAGGCATCCCATTTGTTTGAGGGGAGACATCTTACATGCTTTGTAATTCAATGCCACCTTGGCATTGAGGGGGGGTGTTAGAAGATAGGCATAGGAACCCACCCTAAGCAAGGATGTATGAGGGTAGATGGGTGTGAATAGCTTGAAGGATAGGGGAAACCCTAACCCTAGCCAAGCAGAGGTTTTATAAATAGCCTATGGGGTCACTATCAAAGTGCAAGATAGAGTGCACCTTGAGAAACTTAGTAAACAAGATTTTGTTCTTGTACTTTGAGCTCCTATCTCCCTCTTCTGCATACTTTTTCCTTGATACAACTCTAAGATTTCACATAGCTTTGGTTGATAGACTTCATGAGATTCTATGGATTTAGTGATTTTTGAGGCATTGGATTTATCATCCCTAGTTGGTTCGCTTTGGTACTAAAGTATTGATGGAACAACAGAGAAGGTATCTATAGGTTAACAAAGAATTATGGGGAATTGTGACAGCCCTTAAATGTGATAAGGAGTATTTTATGGGTGCTCATGTAGTCATTGAGACTGATTGTTTGCCGATATTGGGTATGATTACTAGTTGTGCTACCCCGGACATTGCTATGCTCTGGTGGATTGCATACATCAAATCTTTGAAACCTGAATTTCAGCATATTGCAGGAAGAGATAACCCAATGGCAGATATATTATCTCGAGCACGCTATGAGAATGAAGATGGGATGATGGATGAGGAGGAAGAAGATGACTTTCTTGTAGCTGAAAATGATGTTGCAAGAGTGAATTTAGCAATGCAAGGTGTTGCTACAACATTAATAGAATCTTGGACAACAAAGAGAAGACACTTTTGATGTTTTGCCTCTTGTGTAGAAGTGTTTCTAGAAGACAAATATGTAGGAGAGTGACTAAGAGTTGGTCAATACCTCAATACATTAACAAAGAGAAATGAATGGCCAGATGAGGAGTTTAAGAAGATCAAGAGGAAAGCCTATGGGTTTTTTTTAAAATATGGATACTTATGGAAACATGTTAAAAAGAAACAGGGTATGCCATTGCGAGTTTTGGGAGACAAAGCTTCACAAGTAAATGTTATCGAAGAATTTCATGAAAGCTTGTGGGCTGGTCATAGAGGTGTTTGGGGTACTTTTGCAAAGATCAAAGAAAGATATTGGTGGTAGGATATGTATAAGGATGTTGGTCACTTTGTGGAAACATGTACGACATGTCAAATGTATTCATCTCTATGAGACATTGGGATGGATTGCAACCCACATATCCATTGTCTCTTCATTTTAAGTAGGTGGTGGATTTAGCCGCGATGCCTACAAGTCTTTGGTAAATGAGGTATCTTGTACTTGCCTATGAAAACTTGACTAATCAAGTGGAAGGGAGAGCTCTACATACTAAGACAATAAATGTTGTGTGTACTTTTCTCTTAGAAGAGATCTTTTGTCGGTATGACTATATGGGAAATATTACAGCACATAGGGGTGAACTAGATGCAGATGAAGCTCATGATTTCTTTGCAGGGTTGGGGATAAAGTTTGCTTTAACTTTAGCCTATAACCCTGGAGGAAATGGAAAAGGTGAAAGAGATCATCCACCTATTGTGAAGGCATTGGCAAAAGCATGTGGAGAGAAGGTAAAAGAGTGGCCACGATTGTTCCCTTATGCTTTGTGGGATGATAGAACAACCCATACTGCTATTACAGAGGATATATGCTTGTAGAATTGATGTATGGTAAAAAACCTATCATGCCGATAGAAGAGATTATAGTCACATGGAGTGTGCTACCTTGGAAAGAGGAATTGAATCAAGAGGAGTTGTTGCCCTTACACATTAGACAACTGGAAAGAAAGTCAGAAGACATAGAGGCAGCAGTTGCAAAGTTAAGGGCAGCAAGAATACAGAACAAGAAATGGTTTGACAAAAGACATAGATTGAGGCCAAGAACCATACAAGATGGGGATTGAGTATTGGTTTATGATAGCAGTTTAGACAATCAGCATCGTGCCACGCGTAAAGTTTCCAAAAGATGGTTTGGACCCTATGTGGTAAGACATGTGTTTGATAATGCTACTTATACATTAAATGAGCTAGATGGGACAACCATAAAACTTTTGGTAAGCAGGGAAAAGATTCAAATTGTTCAAGAGGTGGGAATCTAATGCCTATGATTTGCCAGAATTGGAAGAACATAGTGGCCATGAAACATGGGATAGTCAGGAAGATATGGAAGATGAAGAAGCACATGATATGGTTGCAGATGAGGAGGAGGACTCAAACAACTAGGATTTTGGCACATACCGAAGGAGCAGGTTCAGAGGGGGTGGATGTCATGCCACTACGCAGACACAGTGTGAAAAACTCTAGAATGCATCATCATCCAACATCTTTATTGATGTAGAGAGTCAATGTGATCTAAATCATTAGTGTTAGTGTCCGTGGCATAGATTGTCCAAAATTACTAGATTTTTGAAAAATTTTAGCCTACTATTTATTGTAAATATCCAAAAAAACTAGGAAAGCTTCTAGATTATGATGGCATGCAAAAATCAAGTTGCTTTTTCAGCCAATTTTGGGATTTTTCATAAAAAAGACAGATGGGAAAAATCGTGCGTGTCGTGATCATTGCTGATGAGAGGCTAAAAAATGCACTTTGAACTAGAAGAGGAAGAAGGAGTGATTTGGGAGATCCCTGAGCAGGTGTCCTGGTGTCTTGGGGTTTTACCCCCCTTTCAAAAGCCAATGGAGCCATCAAATTTGGGTTTCGAGCAGCAGAGAAGGAGCTATTATTTTGATGCACGTTTTGTTCTACAAAGAAGCTATGGAGATCTAATGCCTGGAGTTTGCTTTTGAGTAGTGCAAGGATTCCAAGTTCTTTCAATACATGTTGATTCAATTCATTGTGCTTGTGGCTTCAAAAAAAAAAGTTTCAAAAGCTTCAGATAACATCGTCAATGATGACGCTTTTCTTCCTCTTAGCACGAAAAAAAAAACTTCAAAAAGCATAGTTTGTTGACGTTAATGATAACATTATTGAGAATTTCCTGCTATGATCGCATTGTTGCTTTTTCTTCTTCTTCTTTATTTGTTTGTTTGTTATGAGAGGAAATGGCGAAGGCATCCTTCTTGACTTGCCTCAAAAAGACAATGAGTCGCACCTTTAATATTATTATCTTCAAGTGCTACCATTTTCGATTAAGAAGACAAAACTTAGGATTCCCCACTTGCCTTGTTTGTGTGTTGAGGATCATTTTTCACAACATATGTAACCCGTACAATGTTGCTAGCACCTCCTCTCTTGGTCAAGGTGGTGAAGTGGTTTCAAACACTTAAAGAAAAGTGTGTGTAATCATGTTGATGTTTCATCTACGGGTATAAAACGCTCTTCCATTTCACGAAGTGCAACAATAAGATTGCAATGGTAATCCATAACCTCAGAAAGACCAGTCTCTTTTCAGGATATCTTGTATTTAAATGTCCATGATATGAGCATATAACTTTTGGCTTTTGTAGGCTACTAATTTCGACGAATATGAAGAGTCATATCATTTGCACTGACAATATACGAATTACAAGTCACATGGGAAAAATCCAAAGTGAAGGATCAATATTACGACCTTTTCTTTGAGTCTTCAAAATGGAAACCTTCATATGAATCTATTTTTCCATGCATTGTTCCCTAACAAGAGTATGCTTTGGAAGAGAATTTTGTGCTCAATCATTCATATGATTTGCATATTAAAATCATGTAATGCAATCATTCAAATGATGTTTACACAAAAATTATGAATGCATTGAGAAGAATGTGTCTAGCCCAGCAAATGCAAACACAAAAGATACACACACAATAGAAACAAAATCCCAATGACACTAACTAATATGTTCAAATTCTTGGGGAAAAACTCTGCCCTCAGGTTTGTAATGGTGGACCCACAGTGTCATGACAACGTTAGCTGATTTGTGGTAAAAAAATTTGTGCACTGCATGGCATTACATCTTGCATTTTCATTCTTATATATGGTATCAAGAAAGAGGAAGTCTTTTGGATACATTGCAATCGGTTGCTAAAACTATTGCTAGTGACAATGAGAGTGTGAGGATCCCTGAGCTGTCAATAATACAATTTCTTTGGAGATTGATTAAGTGAGAAAATAAATATCTCCTGAAATGCTTTATGAAAAGAGTGGACAGTGTTATGATAGTGTTTTATGTTTGAGATGGTGCATCTTGGGGCTAATCCCTAGGGTGTAAGAAAGTCGTAGGAGCCACAGCATGATCAATTGGGGAGTGCTTTGTATATGTGTGCAACTAGGTGTTAGTTACGTATATATGTGGTATACTCCCTCTGTTGGAGTTTAGAAGGGGCTAAATCACTTGATTATAAATCGATACAAATGCATGATTTGTTTAGAGTAGTGTGTAACCTCTAGACGCTCCTCGCCTCGCAAGGCTGTGAGGGTGGTTTGGTGAGCATAGGAGGCCCGACTAGATCCCTAGAATAAAAGCATTGAGCCCAATTTTTAGTTTTCATAGGTGATGCATTTACTAGGAGTTGCTAATAAGTAGTGATTTCCTAATCTTGGTTAAAAGGTACCAGTTGTTTCATGTATGCCAAAGAGCATTAAAATAGATCCATTATTTCTTGATAGACACCATCAAGCCAAGGTCCAACATCAAGAAAGAGATGAAAGGATGAGACAACAAGTTGAGATCCTTAAGAGATATTCTCCTAAGCATAGTACTTAGATATCTTTGAGAAAGAGAGGTCTTGTTGACCCTATTATTCAAGCCAACCCATTAGGGGAAGGGGGAAGCTCCAATGTTCCTCTTATGCCAACAACTCAACCTACTTTGAGTGGGAATGCAGTCCCACTGATATAGACCCTTGTAGCAAATCCGATTATCGTTATGGAACAATCTATTGCAATACCTACATGAACACTCGATTTGCTACCTCTAGGTTTCCCTCTACCCATCTTTAATGGATTAATAGAGGAAGATGTAGAGCTCCACATTAGTGAGTTAAAGAAATTAATGTCTAATTATCGAATTTAGGATGAAGGATATCTTATGATATTTTTCAACATAACTTTGAAAGGAAGAGCTACAATGTGGTATCATGACTTGGAAGCTAGAACCATAACCACAATCAACCTATTCTTTACGGCCTTCCAAAGAGAGTTTTCCCCTTAAACACACTATTAGTGAGTTTGGGAATCTCCCAATTCCCATTTTTTGAATACTAAAAAGGTGGCACCCGGATAACATGCCTATAAGTTTCTCAAAACCATATGATGTGACCTATCATTAGAAAGTGCTTGAAAAATGGAATCTATTGAGCTATAGAGCACTTGATTTGGAGTTATAGTATTCAAGTTATGACAAATCCAAAGATTTGACCACGTGTTCCAAACTTATGGGAAATTCCCATATTCCCCAATATGGTGTTCTTATAGAGGTGGTTGGCATTGGTTGTGTGTTCTGAATGTGACACGTAAAGAGCCCCATGAGAATGCTTGAGTGTACACCAATAAACTGAGAGAGATGTTTTGCAAATTTGCAAATCTCAATTATTTTTTCACTTGATGTCCAACTACAATACTTTTTACATAGATTAGACTTCAATAACCAAGTGCAATTGAGTAGTATTGCTCTTGCTGATATACACACTACTATTATATGAGCAGAGGAGGTAGAGTCTTGCTTACAAGAAGCCTACACATCTAGGGTAAACCTAAATTCGAGTCGAGGTCCTTGAAATAATTTGGCATTGACAAATGGAAGTGAAGGTGTGACTAGTACATCTATGGCCAATTCGAATGGAAGAAGAAGCATAGTGAAAAATGTGCATATGCTATGAGCTCTTCTTAAGGTTGCTATGCCAATGGCTAGTTAGATAGTTCCACTAAATAGTGGAAGCCAAATGATGAACCCTAATATTATGCCAATTAATCAGTGGCCAATCCCTAATCAAGTGGTTAGGCCAACTAAATGGCAAGTGGATAGTCACTGCTACAAGTCTAATGTGTCAAATGTTCTTGGTGAGGTTAAGGACATAATGAAGCATTATGCCGATATGATAATAGAAAAATAAAGACAAATAGCCATAGATGTTAATTTCTTAAAGAAGTAGAAAATTTTGATAGAAAGTTGATGTTCTGAAGATGGTGGTCCACAAGCTTTAATTGTAAGTGGTGTGGTGGTCAATAATTTCTAAGGAACTGCTCTAATGTCAAATGTGACATACGTGGGAAGTTGGGCCATCTAGCTAGTACTTGTTGGACTAAGATCAATTCTCTTCAGCAATGGAGTAAGCAAAAAAGTCCTATAAATCATTAAACACAAGGAATTACCTTCACCGAGATGAGGGACCAAATCAAATATTGTAGAGAGGAACATATATGCTAGAAGAGCTGCCTAGTGGTGGTAGTGGTGTGAGCCTCATGGAAGATGTACCTATCAACACCACTGAGTGTTCCAATTTACTAGTCATTACAAGAGGGCATAAGGTCAAAAAGGTGTTAGACATAATGTAAAATCTATTGAGGCAAACCCTACAGAGGATGATAAGGGGGCACAAGTCCTTAATGGAAGGCGGTCCTCTAAAAGGTGCTGGTGGCAAAGATGAGTCCAATACTATGGAGCTACCAAAGAAAAGGGTAAAAACTAAGAAAGAGGCACCTAAGCTTGTTCAACGACCAAGAGAAAGAATGGTCTAGCAAGAGAAGAGAAGCATTGCTAAGTATCATGAATTTGATTTAGCTAATTCTTTTTGTGAGATAAAGCTTGATATGAATCCCCTAAGTTGATCAAGTTATCTCCAAGAGTTCATAAAGAGTTTAAGAAGATCCTTCAAATTGGATATATCATTGAACCCTTGGGAATAGCTTGTGTGGGAGATGACTGGTTTAAACATGTTGAAAACCATTGCCCAAGGGTGGCAACATATATTGATAGCATATTAGTGTATCATGCCATTGTGGATACTGGATCCTCTGTTATGAGTTCAGAATTGATGGAAAGACTTTTGATTTTTTCATCACACAAGCATAGAACAAATGGTAAACAGCATGTCTAACAATTTTCACTTCATAAGAACAACATTGGCTTTGGGGGTTTTAAAATCCAATGCGGGATTGCAGATCAGCCTCATTCAAGGCTCAACCCACCTCTGAACAACCAACTCTAGCCCTCCACCGATGCGGGAGTGATCCGGTACCATGCCGGATAAGCGTTCTTCAATCAATCTTCAATCTTCTTCATGGGCATGAACTATCTCTTAAGGGGAGAGAGAGGGAGGAGAGAGAATGTCTGAATTTGTATCTCAGAAATCGGGCAGCCATTGGAGGAGCGGAGACAAGTGATAGGAAGCATAGGTAGAGTGTAGATCATGCATCTAATCAGTTGGGGGTGTTTTCAACCTCCATAGCCCCCCCTTCCACAAATCGTCGCATCCTCCCATGGCACCTTCATCCCGTTTTTTTTGGCTGAAAAAAACAGCGCCTCCTTCCCCACGAAATCAAAAATTGAGGGGGCTCCTTGCTCCCCCCAAGGGTCATAGCCTTTCGACTCTCAATTGTTTGGCCAATTTTTGGCACTCCTTTTGTGTCCAGCATGTAAATTACGATCTGAAAATTATTGGGCATCCATCTCAAATTCCCCCACTGTCGAACATCTCTAGAAGTCCCATCTGACATGCCAAAAATTTATGAAAATTCACCAACCGCCGTCCGGTGGGTCTTTAAAGCATTTTTGGGCATTACCGTTTAAAATCGTACTGATTGCAACTATCGCCTTCGATGAAGTCTATTTTTTCCCTGAAACTCAAAATTTTTAGCTATTTTAAAGTGCTTCTCGATGTCAAAAATCATCTATCATTGGTGGCCACAAGATAGGGCGACTCAGCTCGTCGAATCCTACGAACAGATCTGCACATACACAACTAAAGGGAGCATCAAGCTACTATAAAAGAGATACACATCAAAACACATTAGAGCTCTCACCCTACCCCTTGACAAAACCAAGGCATGAAATCCACAAGGAGTAGGCCTAGTAGAATCTGATAAAAAGCCTAAAGCTAGTTACTAACCAACTATTCCAACATAGCCAAGCTAAAAAGAACTATCAAAGAGGTCATCCTAAGTGGTGCCTGAACTACCTACCTAACTAAAGACAACTCAACTAGGAGCTCCTACTAGGTGAGGACTCGTATAGCTTGATCAACAAATATTATCTTTTAGCACATTGGTCCTTTAGCCTCTTATTTTCCATACTGGGGTGTGTAAAAAGGAGGGAGCTGAGCGTAGTGACCCAAGGAGAACAAGGCCTCGGCCTCAGGTTGTCATGTCTCGGTACCCAAGAACCTACCAAGCCCTCACAAGGCGACACTGAATCCTTTTCTAGCGCTCGCTTTTATTTTCGCTCCAACGGCATCGGCCTTAGGTTGTCCTGTCTCGGTACCCAAGAACCTACCAAGCCCTCGCAAGGCGACACTGAGTCCTTTTCTAGCGCTCACTTTTATTTTCTCTCCAACCTTCTTTTATTTTTATTTTTCCAGCTAGATGCCACCCCTAGGAAGACAAGGCATCGGCCTTGGTTTTGACTCGTCCCCAGGAACCTACCAAGCCTTCGCAAGGCGATAAACAAGTGCTCAAGGATTTTTCTTTCTTTTCTATTTTATTGTTTTAGGGGTTAGAACCCCTTTTTACACACCTCCATATATTCATATATTTTCTTTCAGATATTTAGGGTTTTTCTTCTTTATATTGTCATTTTAGTAGGCTTCTCTAATTGCCTCGCACTAACAGAAACTCCTAGAACGGTTGCCTAGCAGGTCAACAGAACAGGGTCACTAGAACTTTCTTCGAAAATAGGTCTTTCAGTGCCTGCCAATGCCTTTACAGGAGGCAACGACTACTCAGACCTCCCACTGACATACATAACCTAACCCTAGGACTTCATGCCTTGATTTCCAATCCCCAAAAAACAAAAAGAAAGTACCCCCTTACACATGTATCGTTATTTGCTTAAGGGAAAAAACTTGAAAAGGGGACGAAACCACCTAGAATGGCTATACGGGGGATTCACTAGTAGTAATAAGGAGATGTCACCTGCGTGTAAGAAATATATGAAAATACCCCTTATCTACCCCCTATTTATGGGACCTTACCTTATAAAATGTACCTTCCTTCCCTTAAATAACCCCCCTCCCTTACACTTACATGGTACCATACGGTAAAGCCTAGTGGACCCCAGGAATGGCTACAAGAAACTCCTCCGTAGCAAAGGCTCCTACAGTGACTTCATCAACCTGTATGATGCAATGATTGAAAAACAAACCATTAAACATACCTGCACTAAATAGAAATAGGGCCGTCTTGGCCTAAAGAAATAGTACATTTGTACTGCAAACTAACTGGCCCTCTTGGCCTAAAGAAATCAAACATTAAAACCTTAAAACAACTGGCCCTCTTGACCTAAAGAAATCAAACCAACCAGCTCATATAGATACTACCTTAGAAGAAGGCAGATATATGAAAATACGCTCTATTCCAAGGGGAAAAATAGGGCTCTCAGCCCTAAACCAAATGCATCAAGTTGTGACCCATACCTCCTGCATATATAGCAAGAGGCATACACATAACATGCTGTCTGACCAATCTATGTGTCCAGGATAATATTGGTATATGGGTCTCACTTCGCATTATCCATATCAACCATCGCTTGCCATATAACGTGTGGTTTGATAACATTCCCCACAAGCAACCAGGTCTTGTCTCATTATCAAGAGCAACATCCAAACTAGGACCACAGTTGAAGAAGAGGTCCTCTTCATAAGAAAAATTGGCTAGTGAATCCGCAAACTGATTCCAAGAACGTGGAATTAGCTGAAAAGACACGCTCTTCAAGGTGATATAATGATATGGTCAAAGCCAGAACATGTGAATAGTGTGTAGCAACACTTAGCCCTACAAAATCTTTCAAATCAAAAGCATTAGAGCACACATTGTAGAACAGCCAAAAATATCCACTCCATCAAAATTTTAGTTCTCTAGGAAAGAGTTGGACTTTGACTAGCAAATACAATCTTTGAAAATAATCTTCATTCAATTTGTCTACATCCTCTAGTTGAAATGGAAGGGACTCTTGAAAAAACAATCTATCTTCCATTGCCAATGCTTGGAAACAAATAATTCAAGAGGAGTATCAGCTTCCAATCCAAAAGCCATATTGAATGGAGAAAGCCCAATGGCCATGTGGAATGACGTATGGGAGGCCCATAGAGCAAACAAAAGCTTCACATCCTAGTATTTCTTATGGAACTCTACTGGTTTGGTAAGGATTTTACACAAGGTTTTGTTGGTGGGTGTTGCCAATCCATTAGCTTGTGGGTAATATGGTGAAGACTTCTTATGGATCACATGAAGAAATTTATCAAGTAGTTGATCTCATTTTTAATAAAATGGGTACCCTAATTACTTATCAATTCCACCACACAGCCATAGTAGATAATGATAATATTGAAGAGGAATATGACAATAGAATTGGTTGTGTTATCTTTCAAGAAGCCAAGCTTATGTCCATTTAGTGTAGTATCAATATCTATTAGGACATACATGTTTTGAGTTTGAGTTGCAACTAGTTTGATAAGGCAAAATAAACGTAGACCCTACTTATGAAAGGGTTTGCGTGGAAGAATTGGATGTAAAGGGATCCAATGGTAGGTAGTAGAATGCATGAAATCAAAAGCTTTGAATCAAAATCATGTAGCTGTATACTTGGGCAAGGCATCGAAACATGATTCACAGCTTGAAATTGTTTAAAGATGTAGTAGAAACAAAGATTTTGATAGCATGTAGCAAACAATCTAGGTACTATTAAATAGGTTGGCATCCCCTATTGAAATTAAAGACTTGCTACATCCATAGTCATAGCATGAAGAAGAGATAGCTTGAAGGATTCACCTAGCAAGGAGTCACCACTTGTACTAAAATGATAGAAGGTGTTGCTATGTGTTGTAGGGGGAGACTAGGTTGCCATTGGTTGCAACAGCAAGCATATAAGAGGACAAGCCCAAGAGAGGAACAAGAAAGGGTATGTGAATACCATAGTTGCCAAGTGTTATGAACTCAATCCCAATGTGAGATGATACAGAGAAGACTCTCAAAAAAACAAAAAGGATTAGAGAATAATGAACACAACAAAGATGAGAACCATTAATATGCTTGTATTAATTGGTTCATTTACATGCATATATGTAGCTAATTGATATGGTTGTTGGAATTGTTGGAATGCTCACTAATGTGACCTCTATCATCCCCCCACTGGCATCCTCTAATGGCATCATCATTCCAAGAGTAATTTCCATTCATCATAGTGCAATCTTGGGAATAAGACTTGAGTGACGTGATCATAGACCCAAGGATGTTAGGTCATTGTTTTTGTGTTGATATCCACATTGTTTTCGGTCCTTTACTATTCAAAAATATAGAGATGGACTAGCTTCAATTCTTCTAGCATCCAATCATTCTAACATGCAACTTGAGATTCCAAATATAGTCAGGATTGTTCATGAAGAAGTGGCAAGAGATCCTCCATGGTGTTTCACGAGACCAACCTCACTATATTTGAGCAAAATGGGGATTTGAGATGCTTTTAAGAATAGTCATCACACTTTCTTGAAACTCTATAACCAAATATTGACAAGTTTTTCGGTAAATTATTCTAAAATATCATAAATCATGAATAAGCATATGTAGCATCCTAATAAATTCATGGTGCATTCATTAGATCACACAAGGAATAGGGATATCTTTATTTAATAAAGATGAGTCCAAAATGTTCTTAGCTATGTATTTCTTAAAATTCTATGTATAAAAAGGTTGGTGGATTAGCTCATGTATCCAAGAGTGCATAACATCCAAAAGTTGATGTCTCGCTAAGGTCATAGATCCATTTTCTCTTCATGAAATTTTTTCTAGTTTTGTCTTTTATTTTGTCTTTCCAAAGGTCATCATCCTTATAAAGTCCATTTATTTTGAGCTTCTCAAAACATTTAAGAAACTTGAGACGAGTCTTTAGATCTTTGGCAAGTCTTGCATCCAAGTGAAAATAGAGATTGACTCTACCCCATGTTCTACTCCAACCATAGCCTCTGTATCGTGTACGACACTTAAAGATTGCAGCCTCTATCTATCACATTACTGTTTCATGCAATATCGAGAGTAAAGAAACTTCATTGGGATATGAAATGCATGCCCTCGTCTCTTTTATGGGAGGCCAATATGCAAACACTAGTGACAAAACACATCACCCTCTCTCATTGTTGACATGCAAGCCTTATAGTTTGGTATTGTCCTAGCAACCATTGTGATGGTAACTTGCTCTCTTCCTTCTCACATATAGAGAATGTAGCAAAATCCACTTATGAATACCAAGCCCCCCTCCTTATAGATTGATTGCTCCTCTTACCATTCCCTTCTCTTTCAAAAGCATGGTCCCCCTAACGTTTGGAGGATAGGTGGCAACACAAGACAAGCGAGATTTTGTTTGGAGTAACTCGGACATTTCTGTGGGCCTAGCAAGTACAACATCAACAAGGATGTCCTACAAATCAACTTGGAGATGCCAAGGACTATGAAAATTCCCTCTTGAGCTCAACAATGAAAATTGGTGGTAAAGTACTAGATCCTCAAAAGAATCAAAAGAAAAAAGGGAAAAAAATAAATAGAATTTATGATAAGAATAGGAACAACAAATTATTTGCCCCACTACTCATGGGTCTTATAAACTCTGATCTCCCATAATTCTCCAACTCTCACAAAGGTCCACAAGAACCTGTAAATGAGTCTATACTTCAAAATGAGGAAGAAAAGGATGCATGGTTACAAGAAGTCAATGTAGATAAATGAGAGGATTCCATTAAGAAAGGACCAATCTTGACTAAAAAGATATAGAAAACACTCTTGCAAATGAGGAGTCCCTCCCCAAGGACTCCCCATCAATAATAACCCCAACAAGAGTAGCTTTAAGAGGAGATACTCAACTATCGGTGCTAGTGACAAGGGTGGCTCTAATCAACAAAGAGTCACAAGGGTAAGGAAAAATCCCAAAGATTTCTAAGAAATGACTAAAATTACTGAAGTCATAACCCTTAACACTAAGGGTATAACCAGCCCAATCATGTCAGGGATTATTAGAATTTGGTTTTTTGATCCCTACAACTTTCATGTTTTTTAATGTGTATAAGAAATAAAATTCTCAAGCCAATCCCTTGTTAGAAATCTCCTAGCAAATGGTTCCATACTTCCCACAGCCATGGAAGTGGTGGGATAGCTGTGAGAGTACATTTTAACCTTGTTCACTTTATCATAAAGGTAAACTATAGTTCAAATAAAAGGAGTATAGCCACTCTAAAATTAGAACGGAAACTCGCTGTCATCTATTTATGCACATGGGCCTATTGATAACATACCTTCCCCTTAGGCAATCCCTACTTACTTTTAGGACTCTATCATTGTAGCAAGTAAGAAGGGAGAAATGTCACAAAGGGTGAATATGGGAGTGATTAAGTTAGTCCCTAAATCAACAAGAAGAGTTCAATGTAAGAATGGAGAACCATCAAGTTACTCAACATTGCCTAGAAAATCTGTGCCTCAGCATTGGCATGTAGAATTAACCTTTTGTCAATTGAGATTGTCCACCCTAAACATTTTAGTTTTGTCAATGGTCATAGGATTCAAGGCACTATGTTGAATTTGGTACTATCTATCGACCTACAATCCTCCCTCTCTCTAATGGCTCTATATTTAATGGCCAAGTGTTTATGAATGACAATGCTAACATCAACAAAGAAGAGGAGTCCAACCTTATAGCCCTCTTCAAAATTTCGAACAAATTTTGTGCAATATTTGGTTCTAGGTTTACTGTTGCAAAAACCAAAGTTTAAAGCTTCTCTTCTTTGATTACAACTTAGTGCTTGATAAATGTCATGTGAAAGATAATGGTCCTCAAAGGATGCACATGTACCTAAGCTACCTAGTGGGCATTGGTATTATCACCCTTATTCATTTTTTTCTTTTAGTTTTAATTAGTAAATTAATAAAAACTAAATTATTCATAATTATGAAATAAGTAATTATTTTTTAAAAATTAAAAAATTTAACAATTTTAGCATATTTATCTTGTAAGAGTAGAGTACTAGAGTATTCAAAATCCTATTGACTTGGATAGTGGTGCTATTAAGCACCTAGATGTCAATGAAGGGACGATTTTCCTCTTGATGGGATTGCCTCCTCCTATAATCCACTATCAATGAAAATAAAGTAGTGAAAGATGTGGGATAATATTGTTAATACATGGATTGATCTACCAACTAGAGTAGACTAGGGTGGGCAATAAGGCAAAGTTGAAGTGAGACTTGCTTGATCTATCTGGTGCAATTGATTACCTATCAAAAGGAAGGACTCCCTTTGATCTATGTCAACTAAAAATAGTATTTTAAATTTCCCTTATGTTGATCCCACGTGATACATGTACATCTATATATTTATGAGTGACACACCCTCCTCCCTTCCTCCCCCCCCCCCCCCCCCCGCCCCCCCCTCGCACAGGCATTCTATGAGAAGTTAATTAGATGTAGTATTTACTATACTCCCTCCCTCCCCCCCCCCCCCTCGCACAGGCATTCTATGAGAAGTTAATTAGATGTAGTATTTACTATACTTTCTTGTTATATTTTTTGTATATATATGGAATACTTCAATTGCAACTAGATCTCATTCTCATTCTAGACTAATATCATTCTAATTTAGAGCTATTCATTGCTCCTCCTCACGACTAAGATGCCCACATAAGAATTTGAATAATTGAATGAACCATTTTCTATTCACATAATCCTTATTTTGGATTATGGGTATTCTTTATTTGAAAGCATGGCTTCAAATTCCACACAAGAGCTCTTTGTTTCATATTGTGAGTGCTAAGGTTATCATGGTTAATGCTAAAAATTTGATATTAGACTTGTAGATTGCCAAAAGTATGTCCAATAATCTTTTTTATATTGAAAAATTGTGCATAGTTTGAGCTATCACTTTGAGATCTCTACATATTGTTCTTAATCAAAAGTGGTCATTTTATACTCTTCAAGGTTGAAAACAATATATCTATGTCGAATTGAGGCTATAGCTTGATATTCATCTTAACACCACAATGTTAGAGGTTTTTACAAGATAATTGTATATCTAGGCCAATTCATTGGGTGTTCAAGCTTACAACGAGTAAAGTTACCAAACTAGTTTGATATTAGGATAGGGCCATCCATTATACCATATGCATATCAAGAAGAACAAGGACTCAAAAGGAGTAAGGTTCATTTAAAAGGCTAGAGATATGATTGATACATTATACCAAATGTGATAATACAGAGAGGTTGGACATAATTATAAGGAGTTTAAACAAAGACATATTTCCCTATTCTACCATGCATCCATGTAATCATCTTCAATCTACTCTGCAAGATATTTGATTGAACAAAAAAACATTTATCTATACTAATTGCAACATTTGATTGTATTGCAAATTTGTTATCGATTTGTAATGCATTTCACAACATTGATGATGTCCCTCATATGAAAATATGTTGTTATCGATTTGTAATGCATTTCACAACATTGATGATGTCCCTCATATGAAAATATGTTGTATGCATCTTCATTTAAAAAATGGGACTCAAAATCATGTAAGACATGTAGGATATGGTAATCCCAATGAGAAACATGTGCTTTATTGACACATCTATTTTAATGATAATGAATGCATGCATCACAAAAGCAAGCCAACAACTAGACTCCCATGGTTTATAAGAACAAGCAACATGCATAGAGAATGTGTTACAATTTCATTCACAATTCCATTTCACCTCTCTACATGTCTTTGGGCAAGACCTCCCAAAAAGCATGTGACCATATCCATGTTTTTAAGGATTGCAAGTTTTAGCAACCTCTTATAGATTGCAGCCCTACAAAAAATGACTACATTAGTAGCACACTTCATTATCATACCATCTGGCTTCAACTTTTTATGTTTCAATGGTCTCTTATTTATAGTTCCTACTCTATTGTGCTCCCCTTGGCCATGTTTAATGTTGACAAGAAATGACTCATTTGACTAGTTGTCAATCCTACATCATTGCTACAAAGTAGAATGGCCTAGAAGCCTTGAATGATAGCTTGTGTAAATACCAATGCATAGATTAGATTTCATTTTTCTCATTAAAATTATATTTTTTATCAAAAACTACCATATATACAACCACATTATCTCAAAATTTTTGAATATAGTCTTTAACAGCACATGACACAATTGTGAGTAATGAAGGGCCTAAGCTTGGGGCAAGGAACTCAAAGTACTACATCTCTTTGTTTAAATATTATTTTTCTATTCCTCTATTTTCCATGTTTATCCATGGTGTCCACATATGTAGTATCTTCACATCATATACTTTCACACCGTAGTTTTTTCCATTCTCCCAGCGAGCACTTTCTATCATGAAAGGACTTGACTTTTGTCTTTAGCTATCAACTCCCAAGGTTGTGGAGAAGTTGTGTAACATCATCAAAAATATATCGTGGAGATGCACATACTTTTTGGATACCATCTCCCCCATAGAACTTGCACTTACATGGACATCTGAATACATGGGGACCTAAATTTTGAGAGTGTATGTGATTGAGTACATCTTTGAAAAAAACATTTCAACATGATACTCACAATAGTATGTATATCTATCATTTTAAAAATGAATAAAGAAAGGCTTCAATGACTCAAATGAATATAATTGAATTTTGCATTTTAGATAGCATGCCTTTGAATTTGCAAAATAACTCAATTTGCAAATGAAACAACAAAAATGTACATTACTTAGCGTGATATTTGTGCTAGTGTAGATAATATACATGTTGCTAAACACGAAATATGTGTTACTTAGGATAAAGTCATACTATCAACCACTATACTAAGTAGAAATATCCAAATTTATTGATTAATAGTAAGAAATATGCTACTTAATACCATCTATGCTAGTTAGTAATCACATCCATTCCAACAATCACCGATATGCTAGTTAGCAATCACATGTATGCTAGTTAAGAATCACACAAGTGTTAGCATTCTAGTCAACATGCACTTGTATGCTAGTTAAGAGTCATATGTATACCAAAATGCTAGTCAACAACCACATGTATGCTAATTAAGACCAACATGTGAATATGACTACACCTGTGAACAACACAAGTGGCACCAATGTTTGGCTTGCCTTGGCTACGAATGTTGCTTGGATTTACTACTCCTCCCTAGAAAAATGGTATTTAATTATAGCACTATAGGCTCTAAAATTTGATCAAACATTTCATACCTTAGCTACGTTCCTTTGCCTTGGGTAGTATTATTGAAGAACTTTTCTTTGTCAAGCATGATTCATTGCCTTTTGGATTCATAAATCTCCATTGCATTAATTTGGCCCTTGCACATGCATTTTTCATGATATGGTCTCTTTTTTAGGGCCTTATTCCTAGTTATGGCATGTGATTCCACTTGCCTCTCCCAAAGTGCATAATCTAGTGGATTTTCCTATCTTTGGAATCCATTGATGGTAGGTCATTGAAGTTGAAATGCATGATCGCTAGGATTTTCTTATATTTAACAAAGGGCACAATTTAAAGAAACATGATGTATTTGTATTTCCTACAATTTACATATATGAATTGGAAACATAATAAAATAAGGGCATATGTTGTACTTTTTGTCTAATTACAATGATGGTTGTAAAATATTGTCTTATTTCATCACTATTGAAGTGCACCTCTATTGTCCTCAACATAATGATAGGGGGAGAGAGAGAGAGAGAGGAGAAAGTGTGAGCAAGAATGAAAGAGGGTGTTGAGTATTGGAAGTTGGTGTGTACACCATGAATAGACACAAGTTGCCCCACTAACTTTTTGAGAGAGAGAGAGAGAGAGAGAGAGAGAGAGAGAGAGAGAGAGAGAGAGAGAGAGAGAGAGAGAGAGAGAGAGAGAGAGAGAGAGAGAGAGAGAGAGAGAGAGAGAGAGAGAGAGAGAGAGAGAGAGAGAGGACATGAGAAGCATGACCTACATTTGAAATAGATTTTAACACTTTGAAAGAAATATATTTCCAAAAGGAGCTTTTGGGAAAATTAAGGAAATGAAAATAAAATATGATGCCAAGAAATGTCCATCAGCATGCTTACATCCATATGTCAAAGAAGAAGTTATGCACTACCTAGCCATGCATTGCATTGGATAGAGCCAAGGAACTATCTTCCATCTTAGCATAGCAACAAAGCATGGAATGTAAAGGTGCCTCTTTGTGTTGAAGAGACTAGAGGCCCTTAGTGAATTCACCAATGATTTCTCTCCCATGAGTAGCCAGGATTGTAGGTTGCAAGGTTTTAAACTACATAACCTACCTAGGCAAAGGGTGAGATCAATTGCAACAAGCACATTGTTTCTTTCTTGACTCTAAGGCCATAGTATAGGGGATAGATCCATTTCTCTAGGGAGGAAGAACCTTGGTTGCATGTATGAAGATCTTGACATACATGGAGGCTAATAGTGAGCACATCTTGCATGGCGACACTCTGCATGGTAGGAACTCTAGTTCTTGCAACCTCTGCAGTGTGTGCCAAATGGTGTGAATAACTATATATCTTTTCTTGGAGCTCTAACATGTTCCTTGGAGCCAAAAAAAAATTCACACTTTAATACTTGCCCAATTTTTTTATAATAACTTCTCTTCTTTAATTTGATACAATATAAGTAAACTTAATCATTTTTCACAAAGAAATGATTTCAAGCTGCATGTTAGGACTACATGTGATGAGTCTTAGCAATTGACATTTTGGATATGAATTTTAGCAATAGGCATAAGTTGCTTGCTATCCAAGACGTTTTGGCTATTCTCTTTGCATACTATGTGGAAAGTCAAGAACAATCTAGCCTTCAATGGGGAAAGGATAATCGGTGTATTGGATGGAAATAGCCTTTAAAACTCTCTCCTACTGGGAAGTTTCTTCTAATTTGGTAAGTTGGGGCTATAGAATGTGGCTATAGTCAATCGTGTGGATTAGCTTGGATCCATTTTGTAACCTTGGATATGTATTAATATAACTATCTTTTTGCAGTAGAAAAGGAAAGTAATTTGATAAGAAATATATGGTTATGGTGTTAGCAAATCAACTGTGATGAAAGAGCTGCTAGCTTGTGGGAAGATCATGATTCATGATGCGATCAATTCATGATTCATGATTCATGAGAGGCATGACCTAAATTTGAAATGGATTTTTAACTAAAATTGCTCTTAAGCAATGGCATGTTGAAAGAAATATATTTCCAAAATGAACTTTTGGTCAAATGAAGGAAATGAAAAGAAAATATGTTGTCAAGCAACGCTTATTTACATGATATATTAACATGTTTACATCCATATGTTCAAGAAGAAATTATGCACTACCTATCTTACATTGCATTGGATGGAGCTAGGGAATCATTTTCCTTCTAAGAGCATAGCAACAAACATGGAATGTAGTGGTGTTGCCTTGTGTTGAAGAGACTAGAAGCCATTAGTAAATCCACTAGTGATTTCTCTCCCATGAGCAACCAAGATTGCAAGTTGCAAGGTTTTGAATTGTATCCCTACCTATTTGTGGAAAACAAGGGGGCTCTTCTTCTCAAAAGGGCAAGGGTGAGATCAGTTGCATGAAGCACATCATTTCTTTATTGAGGCCATATTATAGGGAATAGGCCCCTTTCTCTAGGGAGGAATATTGTGGATTCTTATTTAGTGGAATCTAATGATAAATTAAAGACGTGATCCCTTTTTCTCTTTAAAAAAGAAAAGGTCCCCACCACAACATTCTCGTACATGCTCTTTTCCTCACCAAGTTTCTCCCAAATGTACTATAATAATATTGATGTTCTACTAGGAATTAAATCCATTACTTGGCCACATAATCAACTTAGTGTTGTAGTTCTAGCATAAATTAACAAGAAAATCATGAAGCTTATCAATTGCGAGAGAGAGAGAGAGAGAGAGAGAGAGAGAGAGAGAGAGAGAGAGAGAGAGAGAGAGAGAGAGAGAGAGAGAGAGAGAGAGAGAGAGAGAACACAAGCCATAAGATTGGGTACAGTATTCCCCCAAGCATGTATATATGGATTTTTTAATTAAAATTTACATGTAGAATACATCGAAAGGGCATCCCATTTTGGGCTTTTGCTTTTCTCTTCTTACACGACATGCTTTTGCCTAGAAATATCAAACTATAGATTTTTTCAATGAGTTTTTCATTAAAAATAATATTTTCACATTTCTAGCTTTCTTGTAAAAATTACAACCTAGTAAATAATTTGCCTTGTGCTAAGAAGCATCTACAAAATATAATAATCTTGCATGAAGTTTCTCCTATATGCAGAGGCTGATATTGGGCATGCCTTGCATGGCAAGGCAAGGCTTCACATTGTGGGAACACTAGTTCTCGTCTTGTTATTGCTGGTGCCAAATGGTGTGAACAACTATGAACTTGTTCCCACCAAGACTTGGGTGCTCAACTCAGTTCAACAACCCAAATAAGCATTTAGTGCATTGATGTGATGGGTGCTCCAATTAAGAATTCATATTTTATAAAGCATGAAAAGGTTGATGAGATTGGTTACTTTGCTTAGTGGCAGTCAAGTGTCCAAAAAGTGATACTTTTTTACATTTAATATCTCGATTTAATTGGAAATCTCTTTGGACCATGCCCTCTCCCATTGCCCATTGTGGTTGCAAACCCAAAAGCCATGAGAACCTATGAGTTTCACAATAAATTTCCAACCTAGTTGCAAACGTAGGCTTGGTGGAAACAGGTCCTATATTTCTTTTCTTGGAGCCAAAAGGTTTTCCATAGTTTAATACATGTCCAAATTTTATATGATAACTTCCCTTCTTTAATTTGATAAAATAGTCAACTTAACCATTTTTCATAAAGAAATGATTCCGAGCTGCATGTTAGGACTATACGTGCTGAGTCTCGGCAAATTGGCATTTTGGATATTTGGAAACATGAATTTTAAATTCTAGCGTAGCCATAAGTTGCTTGCTATCCAAATTGTCGTGCTATTCTCTTTGGAGACTATGTGGGAAGCTAGGGAACAATCTAGTCTTCAATGGGGAAAGCATAATCGTTGTCTTGGATGGAAAATCTATACTATTAGTTAAGGAGAGGTGGGGGGCGGGTGCCATGTGGCAGCCCCCCCACCTCCCCCACAAAAAACAAAAAAAAAGAGAACGTGGGGGCGGGTGCCATGCGTCCAGCACCCACCCCCCCCCCCCCCCCCGGGCGGAAAAATCGCACTCGCCCTGGCGCAAGCGTCGGGCGAGTCTAGGCGTGGAGCGCCTAGTAACCTTTAAAGCTAGACTCTCCCACACTAGGAAGTTTCTTCTAAATTGGGTAAGTTGGGGCCACGGGATGTGGCTATAGACAATCAATCATATATGGAATAGCCTTAATCCTTTTTGTGGCATTGGATATTTATTAATATAACTATATTTATTAATAGCCTTAATCCTGTTTGTAACACTGGAAATTTATTAATAGAATAACTATATATTTGCGCCGAAAAAGAGAGAGGAGTTCGACAAGAAGTGCATGATGATTAGCAAATCAACTCTGATAGAAGAGTTGTCAGCTCGTGGGAGGATCATGATTCATGATGCGATCGATTCGAGTGAATCTTCTCAAGACAGGCTGGGCCGCCAGTGGATGAATGATTAGGAGAGGCCGGAGAGCCTGTTGGGGCCTTGGGCGCCACGCTCTGGCATTCATGGACGAGCCGCAAAATACCACAAACGGATTTTTAAGATTCGCATTAGGTAGTAATGGCCCAGAATCAAAAGAAAAAGAGTGCACTGACGGACAGGAAAGAACTTCGAGAAGCAGGCCGTCCCAGACTACTTTTACTAGCCTACCAGTCCCTGACACGCTGACGGCCTAGATCGGTAGGTACTCTGTCCTGCTAATTAGGTGGTAAGGCAGCGCCTACAGAAACCGAAGTCTGGCTGAGTAGGTAGTTTCTACCTTCTCCATGCCAAATGTCGTCAGAAGTTCCAACTTAGGATTGCTCGTAACTTCTAAGGGAGCAGTGACAACAATCACTTCCTGGTCGAAACCAGGTCCAAACACCCTTAGAAAAGTGCCTTTTGCTGCACCCTTTCCAACGTTAGAATCTTTTTTTCCAAGGTTAGAATTCCAAATACCTTCATTCAAATGTTTCCTTTCCTTTTTTCTTTTGGTAATGCGAGCCAGGCTCCAACAACCATTTTCAGCTGTTGTTGCCCAAAGTGAACCATCTAGAGATGGTAGGTACCCCACTCAGCCAAGCAAGCACCGAGAGAAAACTCACCCACCCACCTCAACCAACTGGCCTACCTCGCATTGGTAAATGTTTACTTACTTATCTTGATGAGTCCTGACAACAACAATCCGCTTGTTAATTGCTTGAGAAACCTAGCACAATGTGGAGACCGAAATAACCAAGGCTCCTCTAGTGGTGAGGACATATGCATTAAATCCTGAAAGATTTATTAGCACTCGCCATTTTCTTGAGCTCTCTTAGCTAACTTATATCTCTTCTCCATATAACAAGCTACATTACATTCTTCTAAAACAATATAAAATCTACTTTGCATTTGAAAGACATTGTGTGGTAGTGTTAGCAAGTTGAAGCAATTAGGTATGTTCTTTGAGGAAGAGAAGGATGGCAACCTCTTCTTCCTCTTTGATCTTCATCAAGGCTTACTTTTCCTTCTTGTGGTGCGAAATAATTTGAGTGATAGGATGGCCTTGTTGACCTCCTCTTTGACAATGTTTGCCTTGTGCTCATCCATTTTCTAACGCTAAAAGATAAACTTATTTTTGGATATCTGAACGGCTCAAAGGCACATACTGCTAATGTTAGTCCAAAGTATAGGTAGGGTCTTATGGACCTCTCTTTTGATAAACTCTCTTATTAGACTTGCATGATCTAGAAAAAGTTGAGGGATTGTCTATTTTCCTTGGTGACACCTCAAGTGTATGCTATCACCTTTGCATACTTCAAATGAATTTTCATTGGTCCACTAGCCTTGTTAAAGGATCAACCATAAGAAGCAAGAGTCGTGGGGTGGAATGGTGCTAGGACCATATATCGGAGAAAATATATTTCCAATAGGAGTGGGTCTAGTTTAGATTCCATCTCTTATGAGGCCTGGCATCATGAAGGCTAGAAGGGTCTTGTTTAGCATTGGGCAAGGAAAGGATGTCTTTTGGTTGGGTTACCCAAAATCTTAGTATAACACAGATCATTTAATGATATAAAGAGAGGGTAGAAACATACCAAAGTTGTTGTCAATTATTAATGAAATTTAGAATTGCAGGTTGGGGGAGGGTAGTACTGATTAACCACAATCTCAAACATGGCATGTTGAAGGGCTGCCCAAGACTCAAACATATTCCACTCTTCACAATAATTTTCAACAAATCCACACATACTCAAAAAGGTCTCCCTACTGATTAAATCACTCTAGAGATCACAATAGGTCTATAAGGAGCAACACCTACAAGTTTGGAATGAGAAACTGGCTATGTCATGGGTGGCTTTCGACTCCATCTTCTCCTCCCACCAATTGAACAACAACACTATCCAATGGTAGCCAAGCTAGCCAAGTACTCCAAGAAGGGCATCAAGCAATGGTGGGATCTCTCAAAGTTTGAAGCTTGTGATTGGAAGAGCAACACAGTTCAACATTTTTTAAAGCAAATTCCAAGAGAACAAGCAAAAGCCACATTAGCGTTGTCCTCACATGAACAAATAGGAAGTTGCAAGCCCAATGAAAATAGGACTTTTTTATCGGATCAATTGAGGGGGTTGAAGTGGGCAAGATCCCAAACGAGTAGACAATGAGATCTTAGTTGTTTATTAGAACAAAAATTGCTATTTTAGACTTGAATTTTACTTATAAGACCAATAAAATAGAGCAACTCTAATCCAAATACAAACTCTTCTTCCATTGGCTAGGAAACCATTTTTATGAGCATTGGATTGACATGTCATATTTTACAAGGCTCAATTACTACATCCTAACTTCAATGGCTAGAAACATTGAGAATTCTAAAGGATAATGAAAACATAAGGACTGATAGAACTCAAAGTTGATTAGCAAACTAGAAAAAGATAGCAAGGAGACAATATTGACTAAGTTACTCACACTTAAAAGACCAACCCAAATGAATTGGATAAATTCAATGAACTCGACAAGTAATTTCTTCAAAATTGGGGAGGAAGGTACACTCCCAAATTCCATTTTAGAGATTATTGGGCTTGGAGACTATATACATACAAAGACATGCATGCACATGCACCCACACACATACATGCACATATACATACATAGACACATATATTCATACATATAGACATATACATTGTACACTCTCACAATTAGATACTACATAGAAACTTAATCAATATATTTTTGGTTTCAATATTTAGCACAATCTTGCACTTACCTAATAGTAAATATGGTTTCATGCATAGGACTTCATGACATCATTGTCAAAACAAGCTCATGTTGTTCAATTTGTACCCAAGCATTGCATGTGAGATATTTTGATTAGTTCCCTCATGTACGAGAGCATCCAAAGTACACTCTTTTTTTGCAATCAACCTCACTTTAAGGTAAGAGAGTGGTACTATGGACTCGTTTATCAAGACAATGTATATTGTATAGACTGCTTTTATATTAGTCCTTCTTGTTGTGTTTAGCATTAGCAAGGGCACATCTTCAACTTTGTACTCAAATTCTAGGCTTGAGTCTATCAGGAATTGATGTATAGGTGTTAGTGCAATGGACTTCTTTGTATTATATCTATGATCTTGATTAGCTAGTTCTTACTCCTAAATATTTAACCTTTGAGCCATTAGTTATGGCTAGATTGAAGTGAACATTCTCTATTGGCAGATTTCCTAAGCTTAAAGCACTATTGACTTTATGATGCTAACACCCAATCCTATGTATATTATCCCATTTTTGGTAGTATCTCTCCTAAGGCAAATAGTAGTAGACTAGCATGTCTATTAGCTCATTCCCAAAAAATTGTTGCTTTTGTAACACTCCAAGGGTTTGTCTAGGTGCTAGATTGGGTGGGTATATGCTAGGTTGATAATCCTACCAACGATTTATACATCTGGGCTTTTTAAAGCTTTTCATAAATCTTCGTGGGCCTTGAAGCAACACTCCTAAAGATACTTATGCATTTGCAAAGTCCGGTATAGCTATTATTCTTGCATCTACATCTTTGATCTTATTGGCTTTAGCCCTTTGAGATACATAGCTTCATCCTTGGTGGACATTAAGAATATCCCTTCTTCAACTACTGGGTCAAACAGTGGCCTCTCAATGGTAGGCTTGATCCTATTGGGTTCAATCAAAGTGTTGTGCTCTAGATTCTTCAATCAATCTAGTTATACACCAATTCTTGTTCTTAAACTTCCTTTGGGCATCCTTAACCCAATTTTTCACTTTATTGATGGACTCTAATCAATGTTTGGGGTTAGAATACTCTCCCACTTTTCCAATCTTAGACATATTTTTCATAGCACACTTTGCAATTGGCATAAGTTTACTTGAGGGAAAACTAGATGCACTTTCACTCTTTACAATGAATTTTTTCATTTCTTATTTTTTAGATCTCTTCTTTGCATTCCTCTTTTTTATGTGTGATCCATCCAATAGTGATGGCTTTGCAAGGTTTATTCGATACTTCTTGCTTTGAGCTCATCATGACATCCATTGGGATATAAATCACATCCTCATTAAAACTTCCTTATTTGAAGCTCCTTTTTTCTTTGTGTAATTAACATATAAATGTGTAATGATGCACTCAAGGCATGTTCATTTCACTTTTTTCTCTCTATTTACATCCTAATTTTCAAGAAATTTTAAAGCTAAATGCCCAAACTATCCAATAGGAAATTAGAACATCATTGGTATATATGTACATTCCATTATGATTGCATCCCCCCCATTGTTGTAAGTGATGTAATGGTTTGTATGATATTCTTCTCCAAGAGGTTCCTTTATGTAGCATGTAGGAATAGTAGTTATTAGAGGATGAGTTATGATCAAGCTAGGCGGCCTTAGTATTCTAGATGGGTTGACATCAACTCTAGGAACTTTGTGTTTCTAATCAAGGGGAGTAACTCGTGCTAATGGGGCTTCTTTTCAAGAAGAAAGTCCTCATGTAATCATGTATGGGTGGTTGACATAAGGACTGGAATAAATAACCTTCTTGGTATTTGACAAATGGCTACATCATGGCCATACCATCAATATCTGCTACAAAATCTGTTCCTACACTTTGGGCATTCTAATGATAAGTGATTTCCATGACAATGGATGCACTATATGTTGGGTCTGTAGGTTAGCTCAACGTTAAAACTTTCTATTACTTCTATCATCTTTTGTTCAAGATTAGCCAAGTATAGTGCCAACCTTGATTTGTTTTCACTTTGCAAAGTTAAGCCAAAGGTTTGGGCTTTGGTTCTTACTTCTCTCTTTATGAAAGATCATCTAGGTGAAATTCTTCCTCAAACACACCATTAGGTTGAGTTGATATCTATAACCATGTAAATGTTGTCATCTTTAATCCTGTAGAAAATTTGATGGGTATAGCCTTGTGTGTGTGCACTCTACTTGAGGTAATATTTTGCAAAGATATTAGATACTATTCATATAAAATTAAATAATTTTAGTCATTTTTTGTTTAATGTACATGAGTGTGATGATCAATTTGCCAACATTACTAGCTTCTAAGAAACATTTGATGAAGAGGCCTTTGAGAGTGGAAAAACTAGTTTTCTCTGTTGCTTCAACACTTATAAACCAAGTTTATTTCTTTTCTCTTAGATGTAGTTCAAAATCTTGTGCCTTGCTCTTGCTCATCATAAGGTTGTTAGCCTCACACGCTTTCTCTAACCATTCTAACCTTCTATGGATTATCTCTCACTCTACACTTTTCTAGTTGCTTGGAAATTTAGAAGGATCTTTGATTGCTCAACCTTTGATTTCTCTTTGTTTCCTAGTTCAACACCTAGGCCACTCAATAGATTGTCAACTAACATTGAGTTGGCTTTGAAAGGTAGTGATGTTGTCTAGCAGTCGTGGTGGTCATGAAAGATCTCCTTGCAAACTGTGTCAAGCATAACACTTCCTGATGACTTGCAAGCAAAAGATCCCCACTTCTAATGCATGTACCAATTCTACCACTTATTATCAATTCACAAGAAGCACAATAATGAGGATGCAATGAATTTTATATTTTGTATGCTTTTTCTTATCCTATATAAGCACGATATGACAATATTCTCAACAACCACTACAAGTTAGCTAACAATGGGATGCATTTTATACATTCTTAGCTCTACACAAGATTGACAATGGTCCTTTTATTATTTTTTGAATATTTTTGTGAAGAATAAGATTCTAATATAATCTCTTTCTATTTTTAATTTCTACTCTTACTATTATACCCTTTCTACACCCATTATAGGGGAATGGGCAAATAGCAATGCTCGTTTTCGACGTGAATTAGTGGCATTGTAATTTGCATCGCAATAGACATCACAATGTATGTTACTATTTACATCATAATTTCATTGCAGGGATGCACATTGCAATGGAAATTGTGATGCAAATAGCAATATATTGGATGCAAACAATGACGACATACTGAGAGAAAAAAAGGGCCAAAAAAATCAAAGCACGGCATTTTATGCAGACTAGTTGCCAAAGAGAATGAAAGAGAGAGCTTGAAGCTTTGAGAGAGAGAGGGAGAGGAAGAGAGAGGGAGGGAGGGAGAGCTCAACACTGGCTTCGCCACTGTTACCACCATTCGGGAAGAAGAAGGAGAGGCGTGCAAAGGAGAAAAGGGAAGGAAGCCGCGAAGGTGAAGAAGAAAGAGGGAGGTGTGAAGGGTTTCATCTTCGAGCCTTTGATGTAGGTACATTGCCTCTCCTTTCTTTGCTTTTTTATTTTTTAATTTTCTCTCCTTATTTTTGTCTATAAAGAGATGCATTGAGAGAGGGGGAGAGAGGGAAGAAGAGAAAGAAATCAATATAAGAAGGGAGGGAGAGGATGAGAGGAGGAGGGAGAGAGAGAGGGGGCTTCATGAAAAATAGAAAGAGGGAAGGAGAGAAAGAGAAAGAGAACGAGGGAAGCAAAGAGGAAGAGAGAGAGAGGGAAAGAGAAACAAAGAGGGAAAGAGAGGGGGAGAGAGAAATCAAGAGAGGATGGAGGGAGAGAAAAAAGGGAGAGAGAGAGAGAGAGAGAGAGAGAGGGAGTGAGAGGGAAACACCAAGAGAGATAGATGGAGGGAGGGAGGGAGAGAAGAGAGAGAGAGAGAGAGAGGGGAGGAGGGAGGGAGGGAGGGAGAGGGAAAAACAAAGAGAGATAAAGGGAGGGAGGGAGGGAGAGAGAAGGAGAGTGCGGGAGAGAAACAATTAGGGAGAGAGGGGGGAGAGAAACAAAGAGAAAGAGGGAGGGAGGGAGGGAGGAGAGAGAGGGAGAAGATAGAAAAGAAGAGTGATGGAGAGAGAGGGGGAGAGAGAGAAGGAAGAGAGAGAGAGGGAGGAGAGTGAAAAGAAGAGAAAGGGAGGGAGAGGTAGTGAGATGGAGTAGGGAGGGGAGAGAAAAGTAAAGGGAGGAAAGGAGAGATATGGACGGGAGAGAGATAGAAAGGAAGGAGAAAGAAAAATAAAGAGAGAGAGGGGGAAATACAGGAGCGAGGGAGAGAAATAGAGAGGGAGGGAGAGAGAAGTAGATAGAGAGGGGAGAGAGAAAACAATAGAGAGAGGGTGGTGAAAAAGGAGAGAGATATATATATATATATATATATATATATATATATATATATATATATATATATATATATATATATATATATATATATATATATATGCATATATGTATATGTGGAGAGAGGAAGAGAGGGAGGAAGTGAGAGAGCAATGAATTGAGAGAGAGAAGTGAATTGTCTAATACAAAATAGATGAAATCGACAACAATGATGGCCGCGATGTTCAACATCAAGAGGTGTATCTCAATCAGCATGTCTCGTGTCCTTGCACTCAATGCAAGCTAGCAATTTGATGAAAATGTTGCTTGTCTATAGACCATATGCGACACTTGGATAAGTTTCAATCACAAATCATTGACAAAACAATCTTGGACTTTGAGTTAACGGTAAGAAAAGTGTATACCAATCATGCTTTACATTCAAACTGTAATTGAATTAAACTTCAATAATATTAAATGTGCCCTAGAAATGTTTGAATAGAGGTGCTATTACATCCCAAGGAATGCATTTATTGCGGCCTATAAAAAGAGTTCGTGGGTGTATAATGGATGGAGTGCCAGAGCTCATAAACCCATGATTAGAGGGCATATTACCGCTAACTATGCCCTCGACACCAAAAGACATTGGGAACCTTTTAGACCTTCCTCCAATCTTGGGGCCCTAGATGGAGGCAATGATGGATGCATTACTCCCCATGGATGCCCGGTCATTTGATCCATTGAGAGAAGAGTCATCCATATCATTATATGATGGGTATCAGGAACTCTACTTGTGCTTCTAAGTGTATAGGCAAAGTATGGATTGAGCAATGTGAGTGTGATCGAGTTATTCAAGTACATACTATGCTCCTTTGTCTTTGACTCCATTATAAGAATAGTTTTTACTTTCTTCAAATGTATTTGGTTTTTTTTTTCAGGTTGCTAAAATATCACATACTGCCACCTAGAAACATGCTGCCCGAGTCTTGTGATAATGCGCAATTAGTGTTATGGAAGCTTGGTATGGACTACAACAACATTCATGCATGTGTCAATGATCGTGTGGTATTTTGAGGAGACTACGAGTTCATGGAGTCATATCCAAAGTGTGGTGCTCATAGGTATCAATAGGATCTGCAAGGACAAACTGTCCCTTAAAAGGTTCTTAGACACTTTCCACTTATACTATGCGTTTGTCACATGTTTCGTATGTTAGGCATGGCAAGCTTGACAATGCGACATGTGCAAAATGGATCCACAAATGGAATCCAGCGAATACCAGTACACTTGCAAGCCTAGAGTTTCATTGACTCCACCTTTCCAAGCTTTGTATAAGAGCCAAGGAATCTTCAACTCGATCTTGTTATGAATGTTATGAATCCATTTGGTATTCGCTCAACTTCTTACATTGTGTGGCTAGTAGTCCTTGCAAACTACAACATCCCGCCATGGCTTTCTACGATGAAAGGACATCTAAATCTTAGCTTGCTCATTCTTGGGCACTATAAAGTCAAAAATATGGATGTCTATCTCCATCCACCATTAGTTGATGAGCTCAAGATTTTGTGGGAGGAAGGGATTGTTGTAGAAGACATGACCAAGTATATTGGCAGGCGGTCCATTAATATATGAGCCATTCTTATCTTAACCATGCATGACTTTTCAGGGTTTGAGGAGTGCTCAAGTAAACGAGCTTGTATTCTCATTGCTGATATCTAATATGGCTTGTTTATGTTTATGTTGGCTAGATAGGGATATTGTGATAGGTTTGGTTACCTCAAGTTATCATGCATGTCCTTTTTGTGGACCGCAGCTAGACTCCTGAAGGTCATGAATCATGAAGAAGATGGTATATCATAGACACACTACATTCTTGTCAGAGGGCCATGATTCGAGGGTAGGTTTCCTTAGACGACCTCTAGTACAAATGAATGTCCAAAGCTAATATGAGTGAAAGATGGTCCATGAGAAGTTGCTTCCAAGAAAAATGTGATGGCCCTCAATTTTCTATGAGTTGCCATATTGGTCCCATTTACAAATCAACCATTTGTTGGATCCCATGTAACTGTCGACATTTTCAAGAATGTTGATAGCTTATTTGTGGGACCATATCACACGAATGAGAGACACTATAGGGGCACAAATGGATTTGAAGGAGATAGGCAAGATAGAGGTGCTTGCTCTAATGGTCATATGCAACTATCTTGTGCACCTTGGGTCCTATCCACTAAAGAGGAGTACATGATGAAGCAAATTATCATGTGTATCCACACACTGATGAGTATGATGTGCTCTCTCATGTCCTCTTTTTCTAAAGATGACCAAATAACATGACTAAAATCCCATAATTGGCACAAGATATGTCAGGTTTATTCCAACTTTGTTAGTAAGTATAATCAATATTTCACTACTTTGTGTTAATCCTAAGTTTGTAATGCTTTAAATTTCTGAAAATTTATACCATCAATCACGATTATAGGGTGTTTCACTCCAAAGATACATTCAACAATTTGTAAGTTGTCAAATTTAGTGAAATGGATCTCATAGAAGGAGATCAAGGCATTCTCCATTGAATTTGCAAGGCAAGGAGCAGTGGAGATAGTTTGTCTCTCGAGAAGTACCTACCCACGAGCAGGCTCATGATACAAGCTCACCTCCTAGTACATCTCGTGGGCAAAGTTGGAGATTGTAGGATTCGTCCATACTCAATGGACGTTCTTCTTATAATGCTTCATGAAAACCCTGAAGGGCTTTGTGCAACAATAAGCTTGTCCAGAGGGGATAACATGGCTAAAGGTAATTGGCTAGTGTTCAAGACATTGGTGCATATTTTGGAGTTGCTGCTGATGACAGTGGATTAAGATAACAAGATATTGTGGACATTAAAGGACAATGATAGACTGACAATAGATGCATTGATCGGAAATGGGATAGAGAAGAGAATGGATGATGCCATGGAGGAGAAAGTGAATCTTTTTTGTATGTTGCACCATGCATCCATGGAGAAGTGGCTCGGTTGGTATGAGCAAGCCAGAAGGGAATAAGATGCAGTGTGATTAGAATTTCGGGGTAGCACATGCTATCAGTCGGTTTGATATCTTGAGGGGATGTAGGAGTTACCGTAGTTCATGCCTACAAGGTGGTTGCATGATACCTTGATTACAGATTCACACGAAGGGGTAGAAGTCTCTAGGGAGGAGTGGGAATTCTTGAGGGGATGTAATCTAAGAAGTGACCGCATGATTTCTTTGTTGTTGTATCTAGATTTTGTATGTGACAACTAGTCTAGCCATTTTGATATATAGTATAAAATCTTCATCATATGGCCAACAAAATCAATCTCCTAGACTTGCAAATAACATCCTTGCTTTCAATCTCCTCTTTAATTTTCTCCTCATGGTTGAGAGCGGATTTTAAAGCCCGGTGAAGTGTGAAAAAGAAGCGAATAAGTGCAAATTTAAGGTGGGAATTTAAAGTGGACGGAAGCGAAACCTAAAGATCTGACAATTTTATAGACAAAGACTGAAATGCAAAACTTTGGTCGTTGTGGTGGTTGCAAATTTTTAGTAATTTTTTCATTTTTCGGATGGAAAAGAGACAGCCTCCTAGCCATTCAAGATGTTGAGTCCAGTTAGGCAAAAATTTTCAGAGCTCGAAACGGGCATCGAACAATGGAGATATGAAGCCGGACACTATTGAGGCCAAAAAGGGTCAAAAGTTTTAAAGTTTGGGTATGGAGGGCCATTGGCCCCCTATTGAAAATTAGAAAAATTGTGATTTGGGGGGGGGGGGGGGGGGGGGGCGGGGTTGACATTTGAAACGACGCGGTTCAGGATGTGCTGCCCCCCTCCATATGGCAACAAATTGTGGGAGATGACATTGTAGGGCTACAAGCAACATGTGGATCAGAGATTGGCCATGAATTTCTTAAAAATTTTCTGATCCCTATCACTGGTCTCTACTTGCACAATGACTGCCCGGATGAAGAGATCAGAAATTAGTCTTTCTCTCTCCTCCATATCTCTCCTCTGAGAGAGGCGATTCACATGCAGAGAATCAAGAAGAAAAGGGGATGAAGAATGCTTGTCTCGGATTGCTGTAAAGCCAAGATGATGCTGAGAGGCGATGTACATCACTATTGGAGAATTGGTGGTGGGTCCGTTGGCTGCCCTAAAGCTATTTAAAATAACGTGCAACACGCAAATAAGCGATATGCTCGTTTTTTATTTTTAAAAATCTAATGTTTTGATGTTTGATGACTTAAATGATGTGCGCATGGAAATAAAATTTCTATGAATTATGTTTGAAGTATGTTTGAGGACTGCACATGATAAGATATAGAACTTGTAGTCACACATGGTCGTAATAAATAATTTAAAACCCGAAATACATATTTTAAGAGGGAAAATGAGGCTTTCTTCCATTTTGGATTGTGGGATGAAGTTCATATGAAATAAAAAATTGATAAACCATTTTTCAATCAATATGATCAATCAAGAAACATAAATAAAAAAATACTACATTTTTATGCATAAATAAATGAGAAAAAATAGTTAAAAATGAGAAAAATAGGTTTTACATCTAAACAATTAAGGACAAATATACTTCATGTTAGTGAACATATAACAAGGCTAGAGCATGAGGGATGCTTAAGCCTCAACCACCCCTGTTTCTATGTTAGAGTATGGTTTTTATGGATTTTTACATGAAAAACTACAAAAAAAAAAAAAAACTACACCTATCCAACGAATACAAAACCTGAACGGTAGTAGGAAAGAGGGGCTGTAAAAGTGAGTGGTCACTGAAAATGTTTTAAATTATGATTTATTTGATTATGCATAGCATACAAGCCGATCACCATTTAAATTTAAGAGAGACTTGTAGCATGAGAAAACTCGGTGCTGCTAGTCTCTAACAACGTCGCAATTACGAGTAGCTTGGAGATCATTAAAGGATTGTCTTTGCACCTCACTTTGCTAGTTTTAAATCATAAAATTATTGATCATGAGGTGTGTCATTCACAATTGCATTGTGCATATCACATGGTAACTCTTGGATGCATTGCAAAATTGATTTTCGATATACATGACCCACAATGAGTTGTGAGACACCTAAGCTGTAGGTTTAGGCATTGGGTTCTTTGGGAAATTGTCAAGTGAGGAAATTTTATCTCTTGGATCATTTAAAACAAGAGTGGAGCCTGGTACATCTGTATTATTTGTGTTAGCGGCGTATCGAGGGGCCAATCCCTTCGGCATAGGAGAGCTGCAGTGGGGCCACGACATTCAGCCGAAGGGGTGCCTCCTTTACATTAGTATACTACACCAAAATGTGTGGGATCTTCCTTTGAGAAGTAGGGAAAGAGACTAATCATTGGACTACGTTCCACTACAAACGGAATATCTACATTAGTAATTAGGGCACTGTGTCCCTTAGATGCTCCTAGCCGCAAGGCCATGTGGGATTGTCTTGTGAGTGTTAGAGGCCCGGTTAGTGCTTATAGCCAGTTTCGGGCCCGTTTTAGGTCCTGACAATGGTAATCTCTCTCTGAGTTGCAATACTAGTTAGATATAAGTGAATAACATCTTCAATGAGAGGCTCTTTTAAGATTTGTGGCAGTCTCAAGATCTGATTGTAACCTGTAATCGGGCTACTTGCTCCTTTTCTTCCCTTCTTGTTTCTTCTCTTGAGATGCATCATCCATAACATGCTCAGGTATGGCTTTTTTAGTCTCTTTTTTTGCTCCATTTTACTTCGTGCTATGTATTTAGATGGGCCTGAAGAGGAAGGACCAGCAGTGTCCTCATCTCTTCTTCTCTTTTCTTCCATAAGAGCTTCTTGATTATGAACCTCAGCCAAATAAGCATAGGCTGAAAATGAGTCCATTGGTGCACTCCATCCTATTCTCCCTTGTATACTCTAACTTGCATCATCCAATTCGGACTTTGTTGTTTTGCCCTTTTTCATGCAATCTAATGCTTTCATCCAAACACGAGATTTTGCTTCAGTCATGCTTTCTTTATGAGCTTCATCAGTCCTTTCAATTCTCAACCTATATGTGATTGCATCTATGGCAACAAATGTTGTCCTTGCAACCATGTCTTCCAACTTCTTCTACATGCCACCATTTCCAAAATTCAGCTCTATTGGAAAACCAATTTCTGTTGCATGTATTTTTCCATCTTTCCAAAAGATTAACCTTTTTTCTTCCGCTTCATGGTAAACTATACAATCTCGTTTTTCATGTTGTAAATTGTAACACCAAATGCATCTCCTCTTGTATCCTTCTTTGTATGGTCTTTGGGTTGTTGTCCAAGCCTTCTCTTCTACCTTAACATCCAACTTTTCAACCTCTGCATAGATCTTTGTCAAATTCAGCCTCAAATCACACATGCCTTTGATTAATTCATCCACAGCATCACCTTTAAGAGCTAGACCAATAGATATAGCCAGTTGTTCTGCCATAGCTACATGCGCCTTGGCTGCAATGTTAGTCCCCCTTCTGAGCATTAGCAATTGTGGTGCATGTACCCCATCTTAATTTCATCCGCTCTATCTTTGCCAATATATGCACTGCTTCAGTTACATTAGCCCAATCTGATTTCAGGCGTGTTTCAGAAGAGGCATCTTCTAAACGATCAATCAGCTTAGAGTTTTTCACATGGTGTGTGCGGTCAATAAGAAAGCTGCACTTTAGAGTTTTTCACATGGTGTGAGCGTAGCAGCACGACAATGTAACTAGCAGTGACTTGCAGGACACCTACAGGAAGAAGACAATTTTGGAGATCTTTGAAGCAAGCAGGGAAATACATGGTAGATAGCAGGTCATCATCAAAATCTTAGACGATTTTTAAAGGTATCTTGGTTAAAAGAGTGGTAATAGGAGTTAGAGACAACAATAAAGAAGACCTCTACTTTTGAAATTAGGATTTTCACTTTGCATTTCACACTTTTCTTTGAGATTTTATGGAGTACACCACAAAGATCTCTACTTCTCTTCTTCATCTTTGCTCCCTACCAACAACGGCTTGGTCTAGCACCTTCTTGGTATCATATAGAAAAGATTGAGCACCATTGTTAAGACAAATAACTCAAGATTTAGGACTGCTTTTTCAACACAATGTGCACTGATTCTATAGCTAGTCTATTCTTCATCTTCAACTTTTAAATAATCATCTACTTGGCTTCCTTACAAGTGGACTTCATTTACAAGCCATTGATAACCAATGATGATGGTTCCTACTTCAACCTTTGCAAGCATTTCAGTCTAGAATAGTACACATATCTGCAATCGATCAACAATGTGTTTGATCTCTATTTAGAGCTTGGAGATATAATGCTTGCAGACTTATCAACATTCAGACAATTTGGTGCCTTAAAAGGCTTGGTTGTTGAGCTATCACAAGGTACTATTCTACTCTATAATTCTTGAAGGCTACATTGAGACAGTTTGATGTCTCAAAAGGCTTGGTTTTTGAGCTGTTAGAAGCTTTAGCTTGTGTCTTTTCATCTTACTTTGCATTAACCTTTACTTAGATGGCATGTCATCATCCCAAGTACTAGATCTAAAATGAACAACTGCAAGATTTGAAGTCATTGTTGAGATCACAGACTCAATCTCACTTGCATCTAGTTGCTTGCCTTGAATGAACTCTCTCTTCCTGAAGACAATGACAAGATCTTCTTCAATCAATCTATGAACATCCTGCCTGAAGACAATGAGACAGATGTGGAGAGAGAGGAACTGATGTCAAAGATTCAAGAGACATAAGAGTAGCTGTATGAAGAAGAAAGCAATACCACAGGCTGACACTGATTGTGGATGAAGTTGCAAGAAACATAAGGGACATTTGATAATAGAAGCAAAGTTCTTCTTCTCCATGTACAGGTCTCAACACCAGACATTAATGCAGTTTGAGTCAGATTCACTTTCTTCCCTTCATGACAAGGAGACTCTTACCTTGCGCCCCTGAATTATGTTTTGCACCTTCTATTACTTTAGATACCTCTGTATGCCTTGAGGATTCGTGGTCATATGATACAACATTTTGCTCATAGTTCTATAAATTATAGCATCATGAGAAAAACTACTGATATTTACTTTTTACGGCTAAGCATATGAAATTATAGGCTTAAAGATACCAATTACAAAGATTGGTGACTTCGTAGATAGAAAACAAATAGTTTCTATCGATGTCATCACAATATGCATTGATTTGTTTTGTGCTTGAGCACAGTCAATACATGTTAAATCTTCTCTTCTAAAACTTGATAGTTCTAATTGTACATTGCTATGAACAAACAATCAGCACCACGTTGCTGGAGCGTTTGGGGTTGAAATTCTACCATGGGGTAAAGAGACAATGGGGTGAAGGGAGATTCAAGGAGAGGAGTAGACAAAAGAGAAGGGGTTTGAAGAAATAGGAGATGTAGAAGAAAATTGATAGAGGTGAATCCAGTCAATTTATTTCAACATCTTGTCATACATGGAAGACAACATCTCATAATCATAGCTCATAACCGAATACATCCAAACAAGGGAGAATTGAAGCCCAAGAAACATTGAGACAATAGCCCAAAGCTCATACACAAATACGTAACATAACCCATGAATATAATCCATGATCCATGTTGTTTTCATCCATTGACTCCACCTCAAAAGTACATGTAGCTTCAATCTAATAGAGGTAGAAGCCTTTGCAATTAGGACATAAATCAATTACTTCAGACAAATCCATGTCAAAGCCAATGAAGTACTTCAGTCCTGTCAATAACGTGTCAATAACAGAGTATTCCAGCCCTCAATCAAGGCTTTAAAATGCATACAAATCCAATCATAAGATACTCTAATGAATGCCCAAGGTTACCCTGCTATTTAGGGACTGTATTGAATACATACATGCATTTAGATCACTTGCAAGCTCTTCCAAATTGAGTGGACTATGGGCTGCCCTATTTATGACAGTTTTGATCAGTCCAAAACATCCCATAGACCAAGAAAAATCACTCCTTTGGCTACCCCAAATGGTACACTAGATTCGGGGGGCAAGATTCAAGCTTTGGCCATCAAGAAAAAGCCCTGTGAATGAAGATGAAACAAGAAGAAACCTTGCTAGTCATGGATTCCCTATTCTTTCCTGTTTAGGACAGCACCATAGCTCTCCTCCTCTCTCCCCCAAAATGCCTACAACACATACACCTTACCTTCCCCTCCTTCCACTTGCCCGTTTTTTTAGTGGAACTTTCAGTTGCATGCCTTGGAGGCTCCTCCTGCGGTCCAGCACTCTCCCTGCAGCCCACGCCTGCAATTTTCAGCACAAATCACGCTGAAGGCCCTGTTCACTCCCACATAGCTCAAAGTTATCAAACAAACACACTTCAATTACCTAAGTCACTAACATGCCTTATTCCATGTCCCATGCTCAAACCTAGTTGACTTGCTGAACTTAGTGACTTCCAATAAAAAATGAACTTAAAGAGTCATTGCATTCTATCCTATGACCTGTCCTAAAGCTCTTGTAGACCAAGTATGCAGTCCTTCATGATCCACAACATCTCCATTTTTCACATTGTAAACATAAAATCCCATGACAAGGTTTAAGCTTCTACATCATCAGTGGCCTCATGAATTCATGAGATCATGAATTGTGCACGCAAGCATTAATTATATCAAGTAAAGTAGAGAACTATAGTGTTGCATCAGACAGAGCGGTGACAATTGTTTCAAAGTCTTAGAGTCAGCAAAATCGAAACTTTTTGTTATGTCAACAGAAAAATCAACATGTGTTGAAGAGCTGCAGACACACAACTTGAGCAATCAAATGCCTACATAATAGGCTTAACCAATTGATGGAAATACTCATAAATATTCTTGACATATGATATCATGATTGGCTTTCTCTAAATGATGCTCTTGTGCTTGATTATGCACATTTTGAATGTATATTTGCACTTATGATGGACTTGAGATTATTGGCTCAAATCTATCACATTTTTCTATCTCAGATAAGCCATTGTTAGGTGCATGTTCCTCAGGGGTGATCTAGTGTTACATGGTCCATGAATGCTAGGTGCAAGTTCTTCACAACAACATTTTCAGATGTGGCTTGATAATTGATGAGAGAAGGATTAGATATACCAATAATGTGGCATACCTTTGTGGGATTGCGGAATAGTAGAGTTGGTGCTTCCTCAAAGGAGATTTTCCAACTTAGCTTTTCTCCACCTAGCAGTGAGAAGACCTAGTTTGGCTGCATTTATAGTCCATTCAATTTTAGGAGTGCTTAAAGAGGAGGAAACAATCGCAAGCAAAGCACTAGAAAAGTAAAGATAGATCATTATCTTGAGTATACTTTTAGTATGCTTGACACGGAACAATATTATCTCTACAAAGTGCATGCCTAATCTTCTTTCCTAAAGCTTGATAAGGCATAGTCTTCTAAAATAGAGTTCAAGGAGGTCTATGAAACTGTCTACAATAATACCATATTCTGAGTAGTGGCAAGAGTAGTGTTTGGGGTAAGAGCATCAATAATGATATTGACTATTGCTACCATCAAGAGTTTTGCCAACATTTCCTCAGTTCTCTAAGATCTAGAACAACAGTTTCAATTTTTGGCCTCCTTTAGCATTCTCAAAATACCAACTCACTACTTTAGCAGTTTTGGCTTGCTTCTTTTGTTCATCTGACAAAGAAAGTTATATTCAATATACTTCACTACCTTGCTCATGATTAGATTTTTTATTACCCCATATTCATGCACAAGTGATCCACAAATAAGGGTTTCACAAGAGGATTCTTAAGCTATGTAGCATATTTGATCATTAAAAGAGGATGCTTGAAGATAGAGAATACAAACTGCAAACTGGAGCCTCAGACTAGCTCATTCAACATCTGACTATGTTAGATAAGGGAGTAACAAATGCATACGCTTTCTTAGACTTGGGAAGATAGCAAATCTAAAGTCTTGGTAGTAGCACCATCCAAGCTCTTGATAGGAGAACATCATTACAATCATTGTTATGCTGAGCATTTGGTTGTTGCTCTAAAGTTCTATTGATCTAATTAGAGCTTAATAACAGGGCATATGAGGACTATAGATAGCAAAGGATCTTCAATCTATGATCTGTAAGGAGTGTCCCTATAGTTAGAAATAGCCTATGGTAGGCATAAGCAATCAAGTCCAAACGTGATTCTAGAATTGGAGCACCAAAGTTTTAGCTTGATTAGATAACAAGGAGAAAGACAATTCTATCAACACACCGACATCAATCTATGAATGTCTGCATAGTCTTTTGCAATGTATATCAACAACAGAGGGTGAGTTGATTTCAAAGTCAATGCCTGATCCTTCACTTTGATCAAAACCATAATCACTGACAGTATCATCGTTGAATACATTGTTTGCTCAATATCTGCTTTACTCACAACTCAATGATCAATCTAGGAGAGAGAATTTCCATGCTTTGGCAATTTGGAGGAAACCGATCAGCCCTGTTGATTTCAAAATTCCATGGAAAAGATCAAAATATTTAAATTGTTTAACAGCTTGTGTCAGGAAGTGAGTGCTAGGCATTGGTAACAATAGTGGAATTATTGTAATTTTGAGAGAAGGGTTTCTTCACTATTGCTTGTAGTATTGGACATACATATGTAGCAAAGAATCAGATGCATCAAGAGTATTCTAATATGTGATCAATCATTGGAGCTAGAATAGAGTTTGGACTAGCAGTGTTGCTGGAAAATTAACAACAGTAAGATTGGCTTATTACTATGAGAATTTTACTTCTAGAAGGCACCAGCGATATTGGTTTAATCATTCAATTAGGACAAGCATCTCCTTGGATGACACGATTAATGAGCATGCTCTCTAGAGAAGGAAGAGTATAGAAGGCAATTGAATTGCTAGACTTAATGCAAATATACAATTTGTTAATACCTTTCTTTCCATTCAGGATTGGGCACAGTATTGTACCTTAGAAGACATTGACATTGAAGGTCTTTGTGGTTCTTGAAAAGACTGTTGAGATATCGAGCTCCACTCGTGATACGCCAGGGTGACCGTTGTGTATTTATGTCATCGACTTGTCAGTTGCAGACGCGGTTGGTACACCGCCCATGAATAATAGCTACATGATAGCTATCCTTATCTACTCTAGTTCGTGGCTCAATTAGTATGCCACCTTAGTTAGTTGAGTTTGGTTTGAGACCCATATAGAGGGTTCTTCTATTTCTTTGTACTTGAGTTCTTTTGGCTTACACAACTAAGAAGAGGAAAACTGTTTTCAGCCTCCACCCTTGTGTGTCTTCCCCCATTGTGCAAGCAAGAAAGCTTCAAGCGAGACTCCTTCCTTCTCTCCCACAATCTTGACATGGTATCAGAGCCTTGTTTGTGGTAAGGAGCTCAAGAAAGCAAGCCAAGCTCGCGGTGTTCTGGTAAGAGGAGCAATGTTGCTTTCATCTTCTGTTTTGGGAGCAGATCTCTGCAGGTAGCACTGCCGGAAAGTGCAGGAGTGCATTGTCTCAGGTTGAGATGCCCTTCGCGGTGAAGCAAGAGGGTAGTATATGTTGCGGGATAGGGCTTTAGCCCTAGGCGACCTTGTTTTTTTGATTTGAGGCCATTTCGGGGCCTGTTTTGGAGGCGGAAGTTTTCTGCACGCACTCAGGAAAAGGCTCAGTTTTATGCTGTGCAGCCACTGTTCTACACATTAGGGCAAAAAACGCTTCAAAAATGGCACTTGTAAGAAAGTGATTAAGTTGCTAATTAGTTGAGGTTTAGGAAGAATAAAACCTCTAAATTTGGTTGTCCAGATGTGATTAATGAGAGAATATTTGGTTCATTGAAGAGGTCGGCCATTAATTGCCCTCATCTTTTAATCCGGGTCAGGGGTCACCTTTTCGGCCGTTTGTTGTCTTGGAACTCGAGAGATTTTGTATTTTCGAGATTTTCGTACGAACTTCGCATTTGATTGCTCCCGCGTTTTCTTTCTATACACTGTTCTCTTTTACCATTTCTTTTGCTGCACTTGCTTTCTATCACTGTGAGATTCTTGCTCGGTTCATTTGCCAGAATGTCTAGCAATACTACTTCAAATAACACAGGCGCAAGCACACGTAAATACAAGCTATCTATTCAGCTAGATCCGACTTACACATCTTGGAGAAGTATACATCATCGAGTATTGATAGATGAGATTGAAGCCAACAGGTTGCGAACACAAGGAATGAAGCATATAGATTTGTGGGTGGATGGAAATATCTATCCCAGGGATCCTTCTACAGGTAAACCACCTCCTTTTTTGAATGTCCATGACTATATAAGATATGCTGGAGAAGGTTACAATGGAATGCTTGGCTACTGTATGAGGTTATACTCTGCATCTTACACATATATAGCTCAAGTGCACGAAATGAAAAAGGCACTAGAAACTACACAAACAAAAATTTTAGAGTTGACAAGTCAGATTGATATTTTGAAAAATGTTAACAATTCATTGCAGAATAAGCTAATACGCTTGAGAGAAACTCTAGTAGGATTTAGAGAGAGGAAGAGACCGTTAAAAAATATAACCAGCTTGTGTGAGAGAGCAAAGAAAAGGAGACTAAATCTTATAAAGAAATATGTCTCTAACATATTAGGCATAAATATCCGAGAGAATGAGGAAAGAATCAAACTTTTGAAGGAAACCATGAATAAGAAAGACATTTTGAGGATTCTTAAGTCACCAGAAAATGTGGATTTGAGAGGTCCAACTCTGAGAGAGTTAGTGAAGGATTTAAAAGGCACAGTGAAAGAAAATGAAATCGTAGAGACATGCGATACTGTGGGTATAAGTCGGAAAGGTTACCGTGCTATCTCTGGATTATGGTTTAAAAATCTTAAACGCAATAGGGTAACTATATTTGGATTGCCCCGAGCCCTTGCAGTTTCCACTGCAAGAATTTCCATGAATCGCAAGATTCCACATGTTTTTGGAGATTACTTTCACATCGAAAGGTCTATGTCCTATGAAAAACAAAAAAAACAGGCAATTTTTTATTACAATGAGTTTAACAATATATGGGTTGATCTAAAAAAGGTGCAAATTGCAATGGTTCACATGTATAAAATCACAGTAGAAGAAAGTTATGATGTTCTAAAGTTTGCCTTGAAGTTGGATGAAGCACTGATTCAAAAGGGACAAAAGATGGAAAGAATTAGCATTTGCCTCATGAACATGGCATTGGACCATGGCAATGGCGAGGGCAAAGCTCCATTGCATAAGATCCAATCCGAGATGGAGATTTGGTGGATTGGTGCAGCCCAGGTACCAATTGAAAATCATCAAACGTTGAAATGGTTGTTCAACCATACAGGTATTCCAAATATCATTAAGTCTCAAAGTGAAGGCGAAATGTTGGTAGTTGATGGGGTTGGTAGATTTAATGTGGAATGGCATATGAGTGCTGATTTGAAAACTATCAAATGTATGCTTGGAATATGTAATGGTGCAAATGCAAAATATCCTTGCATTTATTGCATGGAAAGTATTGGATCCAAAGATTGGAGTAGTTTGCGACCAGTAAGAAGAGCCCCAAATAGAGACTCTATAGATTTGAGTAAATTTAAAAACATAGAAGACATCTGGGATCCCATTCTTTCCATCTCTCTTAAGAATGTTCATATTTGTACTTTGCATGCAGAGATTAGAATAATCGATAAGCTTCTCAGGTTGCATCTTGACTACACATATTCCATTAAGCCATTATCTTTATCAGATGAGTGTATTGATAAATGCGAGGCATTGCTATCGAAAATGGGATTTCATGGGGGCCAAGTTCGCTTGAGAAAGGATCCAATACTTTCAGGAAAAACAAGAGATATATTGGCCGATGTCTCTATGGGAGGCTCAAAAGCTAGACGATTCTTAGGAAACCATTCAAGAAAGCAGGTGAATGCGGCTTGGGAGTGTTGGAGAGAGCTATGTGAGATCACAACAAATGTTGCAAGCACGCCGAGGCTTGCGTTTCTTAGAATGGAGGTCTGGATACACCTTGATGTTTTTCTGAAACTCCTCAAGCAACATAAGACAACATATACATATGCGGAAGAGTTCAAAAGATCAATCACAAAGCTTGTTCAGGCGATAAAAGAGGCATGGGGAGAAAAAGATATCACTTTTTATCTGGTAAAGTAATAATTATTTAATATCGGCTTATTTTGACAAGTTTTTCAATTGGTATAAAATTTGTGTTACTTTGTATTGCAGCATATTCTTCATATTCATGGACCTTTCTTTGTGGAGGAGCATGGCCCCTTAGCAACTTATAGCAACCAAGGCATGGAAAAATCCCACTATCAAGCATGCACAATGTATTTTCAAAGCACAAGGCATGGGGGAGGAGGTACAAAAAGCAATGCTTTGGAGGAGCTATTCAACTGGTTTTTTCGACGACAACTTCAAAGAATGCAAATAAAAGATGGCAATGACACATGAGCAATCGCACTTTTATATATAAGAAAGAATATATACAAAGCTAGTTTTCCAAAACTCTAACATTCTCTTCCTCCTCAGGAATCTTTCCTCTATAACGTAGAAATTTTTTTCTCTTGTAGCCAGCTATAGATTTTACATCAGTTCTGTCTGCAGCTAAGGCGTAGGATGAAAATGCCAAAAAGTATCCTGCTCTAGAAGCAGAGTAACCTGGACCGTAGCCAAAAATCCTAATTGCTGCAGTCTTTTCCAAAAACATTATTTTGTGGGCATTATATTGTAATCCTGAGAAACCTAGAAGCCTTGTAAGAGCTTTAATACAAAGTATCGGCCATGCTGCGTCCTCTGAGAAACTACTATGAAGTACAAAAAAGGATTCAGGGTCAATCCTGGCCAAGTAGTGGCTGAGTGCAATGTCTTTGGTGGTGTTACTAGCAGCTCTCGATCCTTTGCCACGCCCCAAGAAGTTATCTGTATCGGCAATCTCCAACTGCAAATAAAACCCATACTAAATGAGCATGAAATGTAAACCTACCAATGTGTAAAAGCAAATTCAAAATTATCTTACCACTTGATTTTCATCGTACTCCAATTTAAATGGATTCCATAAATTAATTGATGATGCTGTCTCATTGGTGTTAGTCAATTCTTTAACATATTCAGACTCCTCTCTTCCAAAATTGGAAATGCCGAGCTCGCTTTGAATGCGATCGAAGTCCTCATCAGTAATACTCAACTCTTTTTCAGCTTCTTTGGCCTTTTCAAAACAAAGAGAGAATGCCTCACCAGCATCAATAAACTTATCATCTAGAGTTTCTTTATCAAGTTTCAGAATCTCTTCCTTTGATTCATTTTCTTTGTCAATTATCCCATTAGCAGCATCAGAAGCTTCTGCAATAATTGCAAGACAATAATCTTCCCTGAGATTAAAAAGTTTTTGAATATCTGAGAGTAAAATGTACTCCTTGTCCTTGAAAGGTATACATGGCAGGGAAGAAACAATATGGTGAGAACTCTCATCAGGTTGAGGGTTTGTATCTCCTTGGCTCTCCTCAATGATAGTCTTAGCTTTGAAGTGAGCAACATCCAAATTCTCAGCAATGGAAGCCTCAAAATCTGTATCTACAACCTCCTCTGTTTCCCTTTCATCTGCCAGATCATCCAACATGCAAAAGCTGGCAGTCTTTGCTCCTTCCAACTGTTGCTTCTCAGCTTTCATAGGGTATTTAACAAGGATGAATATAATAAAAGCAGCAGATTTTCTCATCATCTTGCAGTTTTTGGAATGAGTGCAGCAAAATATGTCTGTTGAATGAAACCTCTCCAGAGAGTGAGCCCTGCACTTTCTAGTAAATACTGCCTTTTCATTTCCTGTTGACCCAATGGGAATATGGACATATTCAATTGTGCCAACTTCAACAGAAGGACCTGCAAGAGTTTCAAACTCCAAAAAGTCCTCCACAATATAATTTTCACAAGATTTCAGAACTTTGTCAAGTTCCCAATCAGGATTAAAAATATTTTTCACAACTCCATAGAATGAGACATCCATTCCATTCTGAAGCATAAAATCAAGTAGCCTCTCTGATGGAGTGATATCAATGAGCTCTGATACTCCTTGACCTCTCACTACTGGCGTTCGCTTCCCTGGAGATGTACTTGGCTTTCTCACACTGGTGGCAGAGGACGGAGAGGAAAAAGAATGCACAGGCTGATCAGCTGTTGATGCACTTGAGCCTTTTGAAAGCCTTCTTCTTTTACCAGTTCCTGAAGAAACCTTGGATTGTATGGGTTCAGACATGTTTCCAACTTCTGACGATACGGCGCGATAAGAGAGAAACGATTCAGACGGAAAGGCCCCCTCGCGCCGTATCGGTGATCCTAGTAAGAAGCGCTAGAGCCACAACAAAGGTGGTCACACAACCTTCAGGAACGCTGAAAGAAGACTAGATCTATAGAACCTCCAACACAAAGCAAAGAGAGGAAAGCGAAGAAAACCAACAGTCGCTCTCGCGCCGTATCAGCAATACAAACAAAGGTCAGAAACCGAAAAAAGCCGTACAGATAAGAAACACACCCTTATGTAGGCACGGATTATGCCACCTGGCAGTATCCGTTAGTCCCATACACGTGGCAGTAGCCGTTGGGTAACACGTGGCCGAAAACCACGTGGCGAACAAGTGGACCGGTAATTACTTGACACGTAGCATACGGACCATAAATGCAGATACGTGGCACAATCAGTATCGGAAACGTGTCTGACACGTGTCATGATTTACCTGGGTATATAAATGGTCATTTGTCCGACGTGTACACTTTTCATTTCTCGAGCTCTTCCCGCCTTGCTTGCCGATACAGTGCGATACAAGTCCTTTCTCCGCTAGCAAAAAGAGGTGTGCCGATACGGAGCGAGGGCGTCCAAACGGTGTGGTCGTTTTCTCCTAATCGCGCCGTATCGGCTTCTCATCTCCGATACGGAGCGAGGGCGCTGGAACGGTGTGGTCGCAATCTCCTTATCGCGCCGTATCATCTTCTCATCTCCGATACGGAGCGAGTGCGCTGGAACGTTGTGGTCGGTTTCTCCTAATTGCGCCGTATTGGCTTCTCATCTCCGATACGGAGCGAGGGCGCTGGAACGGTGTGGTCGCAATCTCCTTATCGCGCTGTATCATCTTCTCATCTCCGATACGGAGCGAGGGCAGTAAAACGGTGTGTTCGTTCTCTCCTAATCGCGCCGTATCGTCTTGTCATCTCCGATACGGAGCGAGGGCGCTAAAACGGTGTGTTCGTTCTCTCCTAATCGCACCGTATCATCTTGTCATCTCCCATACGGAGCGAGGGCGCTAAAACGGTGTGTTCATTCTCTCCTAATCGCGTCGTATCATCTTGTCATCTTTGATACGGAGCGAAGGCGCTAGAACGGTGTAGTTGTCTTCTCATAATCGCGCCGTATCGGCTTCTCATCTCCCATACGGAGCGAGGGCGTCCAAACCGTGTAATCGTTTTCTTCCTATCGTGCCGTATCGGCTTCTGATCTCCAATACGGAGCGAAGGGCAGTGTTCCATTCTGCTCGCTTTGTTCATATCGCGCCGTATCGGAATTGCTCATTTCGTCACTTTCAGTTATTGTCCTTTTGGTTGTTATTTTTCCTTTTCTGGATGGCAAGGACAAAGCAAACTGCAAGAAGAGTGTATTTAGATGGGAAGGACAGTGGGGGTAGAAGAAAGTTAAAATTTGATGAATCTAAGGGGGTAGAAGAAGCTGGTCCATCACAGGCTCCAGAGCATTTTACAACAGAAATCCCTCCTACACCAGGTGTTGTCCTTACATCTTCCATAAATGTTACTTCACCTGAAGTTGAGGAAGCAAAGGATGAGGCTAACCCTGTGAAAGATTCATTCCCTACAATGGTACCTGAGCCCACATCTGCTGAAGCCACTGAACACCCCAAGTCAGAAAAGAGAAAGAGAAAGTCCAGGTTCTTCTACATGCAAAGATGTTTCAGTGAAATCAGGAAAGCCCAGAGAGCTACACAGCATGTCATTCCAAAAGCTGCTTTTATAAGGGTGGTTAAAGAGATCTCTGATAGATTGTCTCAAGTGGCAACTGTCTCTGGTCTAAATAAGAAGTGGCAACTCTCAGCCATTCTTGCCCTGCAAGAGGCCGCAGAAGATTTTGTTATTGATTTCATGAACGATGCTTACATTGCTGCTGCCCATGCTCATAGGATCACCCTTATAAATAAAGATTTCAGCATCATTAGGAGAGTGAGGTATAGGTTTGACAAAGTCCTGAGGCCCTTGCCTTTCAATGATCAAAAAGCCTTTGAAATCCTCAACGTTCCCCCAAAATTGTCCAGGAAAGAGAAAAAGCTAAAAGTTGAAGATGTTAGTGATCTTTACCCTACAAGGGGTGCCACCCAGCAGGAGGCTTTCTTGAGTGAAGAAAATCAGGAGGTGTTTGAAACTGAAGACGATGTTTACAAGAGGAAAGCCGCATCACTTGCTCCCGTCAACAGCGAGAGGATGGGCAAAGTGTATGGGCAGATTCTTGTGAATGTTGCTGGGGAATCTGAGGAGGAATATCTTAGTATATCTCCCGAGGACAAGCCCATGTTGGAAAAAAGGGATGTCCAACTATCTGACTCCGTGGTATTTTGTTGCATAATGTAAGGTTTTTTGTTGCATAAGTTAAGTCTTTTCAATTATATTTTGGATGAAATTGGTATTGAATAGCTTTTGCTATTATCTGCAGGGCATTGGTGTCCTCTCTCAATCTCGATATCCGAAGAACCATATACATTGTTGATCCACTTCTCTCTGTGGGACTTTTTGTAAAATCTGGTTCTAATATTTCACCATTTTTTCGTAGCTTTGATAGTGTGAGAAATTACCACATCTTTTTCCCTTATGTAGAAAGGTATTTTTCTTTTTCTGTAGAGGAGAATTTATGTTCATTTGCTTTCACCCTTCTACTCACCTCTTTTATGAATTTGCAGAGGGCATTGGAGTCTCATCTACATTAATTGTCTTTCAAGGGAAATTATCTTTATGAATTCTCTCAGCGGTGTTCACGGTCAAGCACGAATGTATGTTGGAAGAAAATTACTTTCTTTGATTTCTTTTATAAATAATATTTTGAACTTACAAAGCTTCCTTTTGCAGTGCTGGTAGACTCGTTTCTACCTTTTTGGATACAACATACGAGGATCTTGCTGATCCTCAAAGGCCGTATGCTTTTCTTCTACAAGAAGTTCCATTGCAAAGCGATGCGCATTCTTGTGGATGGAGAGTTATCTCAAACATTTGCAGAACAGTGGATTCAAAGCTGTTACAAATAGAGGGAGTTAATGTAAGTTTATTTCATTTGATGTTTGTGTAACCCTTATCATGATGTCTTTTCACTAACTTATAACATTTATTCTTACAGTGTAGAGACTATCTTGAATCATATGTTTGGTGGATAAGGGAGAGATGCATCGAGCTGATTCTAGACAAAGCAATCACACCATATGATCCTGACTCCCCTCTTCCTCCCAATACATCAATGGCCAAGGGCACAAGCAAGGGAAAGGTCAAGGGAAAGGGTAAGGACAATGGCAATGGTAAAGACAAGGGCAAGGGAAAAGGCAATGGGACCACTGCTACAGAGTCTAAGAAAAAAGGAATGCCAGTGCTCTCTCCTCTTAAATTTGATCCATCCCCTCTTAAGCCCCAAGAAAGGAGACTACCTGTAAAGGTCAAATTTTTTCAACAATCAAAGAAAGGCCCTGTGAGAAAAAATATCTTTGAAGAAATCGATAAAGAATGAAAATAGCAAACATAAGCATACACGAGCCATTTTATTTTGGCCTTTTACATTTTTATGCAATTTTTGTACCTCATTGTGTAATGAAAATTTTCACTTGTAAATCGAATGCAATGTACATTTTATACACGAGCCTTATTATTTTGGCCTTGTACATTTTTATGCAATTTTTGTACCTCGCTGTGCAATGAAAATTTTCACTTGTAAATCGGATGCAATGTACATTTTATTTATACACATTCGAAAGGCGACTTGCTTCACGATAGCTTATGAAGTTCCCATTAAAAAATATCTTAAGGACAGTCTATTGAGATAAATTCCTGCCAAGTTTTCATTCTTAAGGCCCCAAACTCACAATTGTGGGAGACAAACAACTCGTACAAAAGAAAGAGCGCTCGGCTCTTTTACCAATTGTTACACCATTCACTTTGAACTTGTATGTAGGGGATATATTGTCTAGCAATTCCAATGTATCCCTCACATCTTTCAGACTCCAATTGGAAGTAACACTCACCTTCTTTACTTCTTCATGTGGAAAAACGTGCACCACAAGTTCATCTGGTGTGTTCTCTGTATCAGAATCCAAGGGAACCCAAACACCCAATCTTAGTTTGTATCGCCTGTACTCAAAGGCCAAAGCAAGATTTTGGCGAGGGATACTGTAAGCCAAAGCCAAGGATTGAGGGCATGCACTGCACCTCAAGATATCACCTTTATGATCGCACTCTCTAGATTTCCAATGCGTCCCTATACTGTTGTCCAAATCCTCTTCCGAAAAGTTTCTACTTAACCAGGATACCTTCGTTCTTTGTAAATTTGCTGTTTTGAAGCAAGCCTCGTAGATATGGAGGGGTACAAACCATGATAAACGTATTCTTCTTGAGATCCTTCCAGCTGTCATGGACTTTTTAATATCCTGAGATATTTTGAATTTGAAACTCTGCACTGTTACCTTGTCAGGAATCTCCCAATTTAGAGATGAAAGACTTGGCAATGGCAAATCTTCGATATTCCCATACCTATCCGCTTTAGAGGGAACCACATACTATGCATAATATATAAAAACTTTGCATTCACTATAAAAAGACACAGTTTGATCGGCATAAATAATGTCTGCCAATCCCTTATGAATGGCATGGAAAGTTCCACTTAGGCTTTCCACAGGTTGCCATTCAATACTTGTTGACGGAAAGATATCTACAATGACGAACCATTTGTTAGAACTTGCATAAATGGAAAAGAATTATATACGTTATTCAACTTATAACTTACAATGTGTTTGTTGGGGAACACGTTCGTTTGGAGGCAAGTGCATATCCTTGGCCATGTAAACATGTTGCACCTTGACAAACCAGCCTTCGGGCATAATTTTGAAGGCAATGATACGCCCCTTCCAGTGATGTTCTATATCTTCTCGTTTCCTTCTTTTCACCTTATGAGAGCCCTTGCAAGATGGCAGCATGGTAACCCAATCGTTTACAGCAAAGGTTTTGGGCTCAAAATTTCCATCTGCTCCCTGGCTATAGACTGTGCAAGAGTGTATTAAACGAGAAGGGCGCCTGGAGGAAGCCATGAAAAGAATGAAAGCGCAGAGAAAGAAGCTCAAAGAGGGGTGAATGAACTAAAAAGTAGCGCCAAGAATACAAATGAGTATGTATTGGGCGCCAAAAACAATATTGAAAGATCTCCCGACTTTCAAAAAACTCATTATTAATTTCATCACATCTCTGTCACGTATTTTGTCAGATTTGTAAGTAAATAACGTCTTTGGGACTCCAAAACATGTCAGACTTTAGGGGTTTTGGCTAAAAAAGAAGAGAGAATCACGAAATGGACTCCACTATCTCTAAAAAAGAGGAGACAAGAATACCATATTCTTGCACACGTGGCGAACTCTCTTTGGCCCTTTCCTTAATCCCGTGATTAACAAAAGTGCATTTTTTGAAGCGTTTTTGGCCTTAATGGGTCGGTGAATAGTTACTGTAAAAATTGCATTGTATGCTTGTGCGCAGAGACATTGGGAGTTACAGAATCATCCCTGTTGCCTGTTGATGCAAAATCGTCACTAGGAAGTGACTGTGTGGTCAAATACCACTTTCACCAGTTTTGCAGATTTTCCCTTGTGAGGGTGAAGCTGTGGTTTTTGCAGTGACAGAATTTTTTGCAGTCTTCTGTAATGGCATCTCATTCTCATTCACAGATTGTCACTGAAAAGCTTGACAAGAACAACTTCCAAGCATGGAAGTTTAGAATGACGAATTTCCTTATGGGAAAAGGATATTGGGAATTTGTTGCAGGAAATGAAGAAGAACTAGTTCTTCCTGATGTTCCCAATCAACAGCAAATGCAGGCATTTAAAGCATGGCATGAGAGAGCCAGGAAAGTTATGTATTGGCTGTCTATCAGCATTTCAGACTCTATGATTGTGCATATTCAGGATGCAAGTACGCCAAAGGAGGCATGGGATACTTTGTCAAAAATGTATAGCACAAATACGCAAGCCAGGAAAATGCAGCTCAAGCAAGAGTTGCACAATGTGCAAAGAGAAAATATGAGCATCAACGACTACCACATGAAGGTGAAGAAGATTGCAGATGCACTTGCTTCCATTGGGTCACCAGTGGAAGATGATGATTTAGTTTCTGTGACCTTGAATGGTCTAGGAAAGGATTATGCACAGTTTCGGACATCCATTTCAGTTCGTGAAATATTTCCTGATTTTGAGGAGCTGATTGCTCTTCTAATTTCTGAGGAGCAAAGAAATGGTGGTGCATCTTCTTCAGGAGGAACTTCAAAAGAAGCTGTCTTCTACTCAAATGCTGGAAGAGGTAGAGGCAGAGGTAGAGGAGGCCGATATGGAGGCCGTGGTAGAAATCAGAATATGCAGCAAACTTAAGAAAACCAGTCCTATGGAGGAGGGCGTGGTAACTCTAGAGGCAGGGGGAGCCAAAGAGGTCGTGGTGGATGGCAGAGAGGCCAAAATGCAAACAGTAATGTTGAATGCTACTATTGTGGTAAAATGGGTCATATGGCTAAAGACTGCTATAAAAAGCAGAATGACATCATGAATGGAAAACTGCAACAAGGAAATTATGCATCCTCTAGTAGACAGGGTGATGACAGAAATGAGCATCTGTTTATGGTGCAGCACATGAACAACTCTGTGACAAATGCAGAAGAAAGCAATGATGTATGGTATGTTGACTCAGGTGCATCAAACCACATGACAGGTCATGCAGAATGGATGGAGGATGCAAGGAAAATGGAAAAACCAGGATTTGTGGAGACTAGTGATGATACTGCACATCCTATTGTGCAGACTGGAAAAATTCCCTTGTCTATGCAGGATGGGAAAAAGAAATACCTGTCCGATGTATTTCATGTCCCGAATATCACCAAGAATCTGGTTTCTGTTGGTCAAATGGTTGAACAGGGCTTGCAGGTCAGATTTAATCCTCATGGATGCTTTGTTGAGGATATGCAAAATAAAGGTCGCTTGATAGCAAAAGGAAAGAAGAAGGGCAGAATGTTTACATTGGATGCAGACATGTCTGAATTGAGTGCAGCAATGTTTGCACATGGGACCGGTGTAGTTGCAGATATTGATATCTGGCATAAACGCATTGGTCATGTTAATGTACAATGACTTAAATCAATGCAGGCCCAAAATATTGTTGCAGGTTTGCCGAAATTCAAGGTTGCAGAAATGCATAAGGTATGTGAAGCCTGTTAATTTGGAAAACAGGCAAGGAAACCATTTCCTAGACATGTTCAAGAGAGTAAGAAGCCATTGGAATTAATCCACTCTGATGTGTGGACAACTAAAGCTGCATCTCTTGGAGGCTGCCATTATTTTGTCAGTTTTATTGATGACTATAGTAGAAAAGTTTGGGTGTATTTTATGAAAAAGAAAAGTGAAGTTTTTGGGCATTTCAAAATTCTTAAAGCGATGGTTGAAAAAGAAACAGGCTTGCAGATAAAATGCCTAAGGTCAGATGGAGGGGGAGAGCACCTCTCAAATGAGTTTGCAAGGTTCCTGCAGGAGCATGGCATAAAGCAACAATATTCATGCAGTCATACCCCACAACAAAATGGAATTGCAAAAAGGAAAAACAGGCATATTGGAGAGGTATCTCATGCCATGCTCAATGAAAAAGACTTGCCAGATTTTTATTGGGCTGAAGCAGTTGCTACAGCAGTCTACATAATGAACACGACTCCCACTGCAGCAATACATGGAATGACTCCAGAGGAGAGGTATACTGGTAGGAAACCAGATATTTCTCATTTGAAAATTTTTGGTTGCATTGCCTATGTACATGTGCCAGATGAGTTGAGATCCAAGTTGGATCCAAAAGCTGAGAAGTGCATCTTTATTGGTTACTCTCTGCAGCAAAAAGGGTATAGATGCTATAACCCTTCTACTCGTAAGTTTACAGTGAGCAGAGATGTTGTTTTTGATGTGATGAGTAGCTGGTATAAACCAGTAAATGTGATTGATGATGTAGATACACAAAATGGTAATGCTGCATAGAATTCACAGCAGCAGTCACAAAATATTAGTGGACCTAGAGCGTCCTCTAGCAGTGGTTCACATTCTTCGCCATGGACAGGCAGTTTGAGATCAGGAGAATCTTCTCAAAGTAATGCAGATAGTGGTATGCATGTATCACGAAAAGGAAAAGAGAAGGTTGATCAGCCCATGTTTGATGTGAATGTAGGTCACTCTTATGTGGATGGTGAATCCAGTGGCTCAGAACAGAGCATTGATGATGAGTTGGGTATTCCTTCTATTGTTACACCTGGAGTAAGGAAGACCAGGGATGTTTTGAGAGCACCTGGGAGTGAACCTACTTTGCGCAGGTCTACGAGAGCTAGGTATCCTGTGGATAGACTGAAATATGATGGATTTACAGCCATTCACTATGCATATATGGTCAAAGTGATACAGGAACCAGAACCCACTTCTTTTGAGGAAGCCGTGGGAAAAGAAAAATGGGAGAAAGCCATGGATGAAGAAATGGATGCCTTGGAAGCTAATGCTACATGGGAATTGGTACCTTTGCCTAAAGGTAAAAATGCAATTGGCTATAAGTGGGTTTATAAGGTGAAGCACAATGCAGATGGTTCTATGAATAGATACAAGGCAAGATTAGTAGTCAAGGGGTATGCACAAACATATGGTATTGACTATGAAGAAACATTCAGTCCGGTTGCAAGGATGGCAACCGTAAGAGCGGTCATTGCTATGGCTGCATCAAAGGGATGGTCTTTACATCAGATGGATGTAAAGAATGCCTTCTTGCATGGTGATTTGCAAGAAGAGGTCTATATGGAGTAGCCACCAGGTTATGTGCATGCTGTTTATCCTGAGTTTGTTTGCAGGTTGAAGAAAGCCTTGTATGGCTTGAAGCAAGCACCTAGAGCATGGTCTGACAAGATATGACAGTATCTTGTCACTATTGGCTTTCAGGTTTCCAAGGCAGATTTCTCACTTTATGTGAGAAAAACAGAGAAAGGTATTATGCTGCTTGTCATTTATGTTGATGATTTGATTACGACAGGTGACAGTGATGAAGATATCCTTCATGTGAAAATGCTATTGAAGCAGAAGTTTGAGATGAAGGATTTGGGAGAGCTGCGTTATTTCTTGGGCATTGAGGTGATTAGATCACCAAGTGGGATACAGCTCTTGCAGAGGCAGTATGGATTGAACATGTTGTCCAAATATGGGATGACAGGCTGTAAGCGTATTTCAGTTCCTTTGGAGCAGAATGTGAAGCTGAGCACAGATGCAGGTGAGCTTCTAGAAGACCCTACTATGTACAGACACATAGTAGGAAGTTTGATTTATATGACTATTACCATGCCAGATTTGAGCTATGCTGTTGGATTGGTAAGTCAGTTTATGCAGGCTCCAAGGAAACCACATTTGGATGCGGCTAGACGCATACTCAGGTATGTGAAGTCCACATTGCAGTATGGACTATTTTATGAGACTAGGGTTCAGATACAGTTGCATGGATACACTGATGCTGATTGGGCTGGTAGTATTTCTGATAGACGATCTACCAGTGGATATGTGTTCTCTTTTGGGAGTGCTGCAGTCACTTGGAGCAGCAAGAAACAGCCTACAGTTGCCTTGTCGAGCACAGAGGCTGAGTACAGGGGTGCAGCAATGGCTGCATGTGAGGTAGCTTGGTTGCATAAGCTACTTTATGATATGCATCAGTCTACAGATGGACCAGTTGTCATTTATTGTGACAACATGAGTAGTATACACTTGGCAAATAACCCAGTCTATCATGCTAGAACAAAGCACATTGAGGTGCATTATCACTATGTGCGAGAGAGGGTTTTACTAGGTCTTATTGATCTAGTTTATGTTAGCACAGAGGATCAGGTAGCTGACATATTCACGAAGGCATTGGGCACATAGAAGCTGCGCAAGTTCAGAGACCTGCTTGGTGTGCAGGAATTGGGCTTGAGCTCGAGGGGGAGTGTTGAGATATCGAGCTCCACTCGTGATACGCTAGGGTGACCGTTGTGTATTTATGTCACCGACTTGTCAGTTACAGACGCGGTTGGTACACCGCCCATGAATAATAGCTACATGATAGCTATCCTTATCTACTCTAGTTCGTGGCTCAGTTAGTATGCCACCTTAGTTAGTTGAGTTTGGTTTGAGACCCATATAGAGGGTTCTTCTATTTCTTTGTACTTGAGTTCTTTTGGCTTACACAACTAAGAAGAGGAAAACTGTTTTCAGCCTCCACCCTTGTGTGTCTTCCCCCATTGTGCAAGCAAGAAAGCTTCAAGCGAGACTCCTTCCTTCTCTCCCACAATCTTGACAAAGACTTGAAATCTTTCGTGAAGAAATGCAACTTCAATAGCAAATTGATTACTTCATAGCCTTGTTTGTACAACAACAATATCATCATAATTTTATCAACAAGAGTGGATTATGATGCAACAAATGCCTTAGCAAGAGTATTAATCACATGGTTTTGATTCTTATTATGTGCCACAAGGCAATATTGACTCTGAAGTGTCTTATAGGAGATAAGTGGCATCTAATAGCAATATTATGAGTATCATTTGAGAAATAGAATTCACAAGTTAGTTATTCACATGGTTGACATCCATGCTTCTTGTATTGCTTGAATAAGATTTGTAATTGAAGATATGTACTCTTTTGGATACTTGAATGATGTTTATTATTGCCCACGCACTTTCAGAAAGATGTCAAGATGTCTCCAAACCTTTATTCACAAAAATGCAACTCACATTTGCTGTGATCTCACACAACTCTCTCCAACACTCCCACATTGCATTTACTTGTTTTCCATTGCAAATTCTGAGAAATCTTTTGACCTTTGCACCTTCCATAGAGACATCTACTAGGATATCTCTTATTTTCCCTAAAGCTATTAGGTCCTTTCTCAACTGAACTTATCCCCCATGAAACTCCATTCTTGAGAGTAATGCCTCACATTTATCAATGCACCCATCTGATAATGATATTGGCTTAATTAAATATACAAAGTCAAGAAGCAATCTAAGAAGCTTATCAATTATTCTAATCTTTGCATGCAAAGTGCAAATATGAACACTCCTAAGAGAGATTGAAATAATAGGATCCCATATGCACTCCTTATTTTTGAATTTTCTTAAATCTACATATTCTCTAGTTGGGACTCTTCCTCGGGGGGGGGGGGGGGGGGTTCACTATATATATATTCTCTATATAACGTGCGTTCATGGCCTATTTATAAATATCCTAATCTGTGAATTTTTCTTGAATAAAACACAACCCTTTTCTATTCAATCTATAAGTAACCCATTTATATGACACCCTTCTGTATGTAAAAAATATACAAATTTGGTGTTTTAAAAACCCCTTATTTTGAACTCATGTTATATATACATATATTCATGAGTGACCCCCCCGACAACTCTTCTTACCAGTCGTAAACTACTCCAATCTTTAGATCCCATGCTTTCCATGCAATAAATGCAAGGGTATTTTGCATTGGCCCCATTGCATATCCTAAGCATACATTTGATAGTCTTTAAGTCAGCACTAATATGCCATTCTACGTTGAAACTGCCAACCCCATCAACTATTAACATTTTCCTTTCACCTTGAGACTTAATAATATCAATAATACCTATATGAGAGAACAACCATTTCAAGGTTTGATGACTTTCAACTGGTACTTCAACGACACTAATCCATCTTGGATTGAATTTTAAGATGTTGTTCGTGTCTCCTGGTATTATTATATTTTAGTGCCATGTTCATGATACAAATGCTAACTCTTTCGATCTTTTGTCCTTTTTGAATTTGTGCTTCATCCAACTTTAACACAAACTTTAAAATGCCACCACATTCTTGCAAGTAAATTTATACATATGGACCATTGCAATTTGCACTCTTTTAAGATCAATCCAAATATTATTAAATGTTTTGTGTCCAATGTTAGCTTTTGTTTTCTGTTTTTCATAGGACATAGACCCTTCAATATGAGTGTTGTGAGGTGCCTCCTCCAATAGACCTGGAGGAGTCCTCTAGTAGTTGACTGAAATTTATATTCATGCACATCACCATCTCGTCTCCCCATGGAAAACCTTGGACTTAGTTGAACATGGGAATCTTAGTTCTACTTCACAAGGGAAGCGTAGACAAGTCACCCCTAACAGCAATCTAACACCCACCTAAGAAAGACCAATTTGTAATCAATAAAAGGCAGGAGTGGGGTTAACACCGCACTTGGTTCAAAGAGAGTGAGAGACAGGGGAGAGTGTAACTCGATCCCCCTATCCATAAGGTAAAATATCAGTTATGGCCCCCTAAAACGGTATTAAACCTAGTAACTAATCCTACCAGTATCTGGAGGGTCACAATTTAATCAGCTCTATCTAATGTGTCCACCCAGCCAGAGGCATTCAATCGTCATGATCGAAGCCTCCTACTTTTCTCGATGGGTTTGCTTAGTTTTCTAATTAGCAAAGCATATTACCACGCTGTTTGGACATATAAAATTAGCTTCCTTTTATTGCTCTATAGGCTAGGTTTGTTAAACTCAACCTTTAGCACATAACAAACAAATCAGAAAATCAGTTACTTTATTTCATAATAACATCTCGAACCATCACTCCACAAAGTGGTCCAAAATCATCTTTCCACAGAAAGATGCCGTCTAGCCTAGGATAGAACCTTCCAATCCCTAGGGATTGGGCTGTATGTGATCTCACTCCGTTCATGGTCAACACATGGAAATTTACTGGCTCAAAGCCCCTCTAAGCTTCCTTGAGCCTCAGGAGCCATCCTACATAACAGGGGCACTTATCACTTGGCCCTTTTCCCTCTCAGGTGCTCGAGTGATCAAATCAAAAACACCTACCTCCCTCGGGAGCGTAGGACCCCCACCCGCAGGTGAGTTTTTCTACACTTCGCAGAGTGTAAGGGAGCATTGGGTTGGGGACCCCAATGTCCCAAACCACCACAATCCACAATTCGTTCAACTGTGCAAGCTCGGAATCATAAGGGCCATAATTCATCATTCACAAATCCAAAAGCAATCGTAACCATAAGACATTTTAACACAGTTGTTAATGCGATGCAAAGAATCTATCCTCTTCATCAATTTCTATGTTCCTTCCTAAAAAGAACTTGATAATACTAACATGCTTTTACAAGTCTAAGTAAGTTCTAACTAATCATGATCCGTATCTTAGGTACTAACCTGATTATCTCTGTTTGGCCATCCATCGTGACTATAGTTTATAGCCGCAACCTCGATTTGTTGTGGGATGGCTGGTTCTTCGGTTTGAATGGGTTCGGGGTTAACTTCTGCTTGTGCTTCAGCATCATGTTGATTTTCGTCAGCAACAACGGTAACAACTTCCTTGTGTTGGGGAGGTCTTTGAGCATGACCTTGCTTAGCATCTCAATATCTCTTGGGAACCATGGAAGCTTGATGGGTTCGGGCAGCACTTTTGCATAGGGGTGGAGAGAGAGAGAGAGAAAAAGAGGCTTGGCTAATTGAAGCAAAGCTTCGTCGCGTCAATAGCAGCAGAGAGACATCTACATGGGTCATTGTGTGTCTTTGACGTGACACCCTGCCCCTATTTATATAGTAATCGGGGGGTGGGGGGGGGGGGGGGGAGGGGGATAAAAGAGGATGTTTTCTTTTTGGCATTTTAGATGACATCATTGATGACAAAGATTTCGTTTTTTCTGCCTTGCAACTTGTTTGGGTCATAACTTCGTCATATGAACTCCAAATATAGTCATTTGGGTACTCAAAACGACACAAGCGGAATTGTAAAAATCCATAAAAAATAGGCAAAAATTATCATTTTTGTAAATCACATTATTCTTATCCATCTTTTTTATTGGACAACTTATTCCCTTCAAAATAAGTCACTGTATATATTTGGATCCATCTAAAGTGGGAATTAAGCCATCTAAACATGATACTAGAGATTTCAGACTATTCTAGGAAACCAGTCCTACTTCATGTAAATCCTCTAGAGATTCTGCAGTTTTTTTCCATGTGTGGATGTGCAACATAAATCAATTTTCTTTGGAATGTCTACATACATTGTTTATTAAAATAAATTAAGTAATAGGGACATTACAAGTATACTCCCCAAAGACATTTGAAATCCTATTATTCATGGCTATCCTAGTAACTAAAATTGAAAGAGATCGAGGCAAACCAACTGCACTTATCCTATGACATCTAAGGTTTTTGAACCACAATTTAGAGAGAGCATGATAACATCTAACAACTAGTAGCTACAGTGTTGCATCTCTCGATTACTTCATTTGGTTTCATGGTCCCTTTCAAGTATTTCACTAACTCTTTCAAAGTTCAACCTCTCAAATCTACATTTTTTGGTGATCTGAGAATCCTTAAGTTATCTTTTTTATTCATATATTTTCTTTTAAAAGCTTCATTCTCTTTTCATTCTCTACAATATCAATGCCCAAAATGCTAGAGACAAATCTTATTGCAAGATTTTGTCTCCATTTTTAAACTCGTTTACACGAGCTAGTTGGACTTTTTAGTGGCCTTTTTCTTTTTCTACATCCTACTGGAGTTTACTTTTAAGTGTAATAATATTTCCTACAATGACTTATTAGTGTTTGCTAGAACGTTAGCCTTGTTTGTTAGGCTAGAAATAGTTGTCTGTGTAGTTGTTAATGCTTCTCTCATTTCAAGCATATGTCTTGTGCATACAAAAGATACAAAATGTAATAGCATGTAATACCCAAGCATTCCACCACAACCATCTCCAACATATCTTACAAAGTCATGAATATTGAGAAAAGGAGGAGGCTTACCTATTGAAGGGTCTTTGGTATAAATATTTTCATCCACCCACAAATCTATATGCTTCTTTTCTTCCAATCATAACATATTGGCTTCATCCTTGTCCGACAATGCTTGATGATGTATACTTATCCAGGATGAGAAAATTGGATCTATTTGAATAGCAAGTTCATATTTGCATATACTTGAGATTGTGTTACCTGAAGAGGTATTGTTAAATTTTTTTAGCAAAATAAAATCAACCAAGTAATAATATTACAAAGAAGAAAAGCAAGTGTAGAATAGAGAATGGTGTAATAAATGAGTCTAGAAGAACGGACAAACATATTTTGGTGTGACAATTTCAACTCTGCAAAATTTCACAAGTTCCAAGAAAAAAACGACTAAAAAGTGACCATTGATATGGATTAAAGAATGGAGGCATTTTAATGGCTGACCTCTTTAATTGCATTTGAATGACCAAATTTAGAGGGTTTATTACTCTAAAACCTCTTCTAATTGGCAACTTAATCATTTTCTTACAAGTGACATTTCTGAAAAAAATTTGGTCCTAATGAAAATCAATGCTTTTAGTTTATACATGAAGTTAAGATATTTAACCTACTTGAATCTTTAAAGTAGGATAAAGGTATTGTTCAAAACTTGTCCATGCCTACCCATCTTTTTAACATTACTTTTTCTTACTTGTCATTTACCATTTCCAACAAATGTAGAACCTGGGTTGTTCTCTTTGATTTTTCTCCTTGATTTTTTTTTCCCATAATGCAATGAGCCTCTTGAAGCTTTCAAATCCAAACACCTTTCTTTGGAATCCCAACCAGTTTAAGCCAAGTTGCTCTCAACACCTTTCTCTAGAATTCTATCCACTTTAGATTGTTCATGCATAGATGAATTATTACCCAATTAGAATGTGGCATATGGTCTAGATTCTTCTTGTTCCTTCCATTTAGGATAGTCATAAGAAAAGTAGCTCAAAAGTAGCATGTTTCATGATGTTATATAGCATACATTATGAATGGATGTGTAGTCTTAATTTGACTATTAAGAATTAGTTCCAATGCAATTAAATACTCCAACTATGTGTTCGATAACAGTAATTCAATGGAAAATCTTAAGAATATAATGAAAATGAAAACACTTCTACATAGATCTCCATCCCTACCCCTCAATGCACATCAAAAACTGTAGCCTCTTCTTTCATTGTGACTTTGCAAGTTGTGTTATACAAGTGTGGGAATAGTATTCAAGCAATGACTTCGACAAAAAATTTGTTATTGTGGTTGCCAAGTATACGGAAGGACTTAAAATTCCAAAATGCATGGTGTGATGGGGTAATACCCTATGCTAGAGCCATGGAAAAAATTTATAATGAATGGCTTAATTATAATAGGTAAGATTGAAATAACTTTAGGATGGACTCATTAATAGTAGGAGCCCTGATTGTTTACAAGATGAAAAGTTCTATATAACTAGCTAGCATTTTGACAAATGAGGCATTATACATGGCACTGATCTCTCACATTACTCTCATGTCCACATCCATTACTTCTTAAGAGGATTTGAGGGTTCTCCTCCTTAAGTATCAAGATCACTGGCCACCTTTATTATGACCATGAACTTAGGGAGTTCATTGCATGGATTTGGGGGGCTAGAGGCCATGTTCCAATCATTGAGTAGCTAGAGACTTGGATAAGATAATTCAAGAGATTAGCACCTTATTTTGAGAGGAGTCTTGGAGAAGAGGAAAGGTTCTTTTGGAGAGTGAGATATGGGGTAGTTAGAGCCCCACAAAACTCCAAAGGGAGAAGGAGAAATGTCTAGGGTACACATGTATAGATGAGAGGTTTCATTCTACCACAACAAAGATTAATCTCATGAAGGAATCTTAGTAGATACAATGCATGTACATCTCCAAAAATGGAGGTAGACAAGTCACATGATTGCTAAATGCTTCTTTCTTATCATATGGTCTAGACACTACAAACATGGAGATAGGATTCTTAGAAGAGAAGATTTACCTATGTCAGGGTTCTCAAGAGGTCAAAGATAGGTTCTCATAACTCCCTTAGAATCAAGCCCTTAGAATCCATGACTAGACATGTGGGTTATAGGAGAGAAAATATACAATATGAAGGAGAGAGCATGTGCAAATATGTTATGGTCCTTTTCTAAATGCTATTGGGATGTTCATAATATAGGCCTTCTCATAGCTTTGTAGGAGATCATGGAATCATGAGACATGGCAATGAGACTACCTAAGGCATTGATTAATCTCACCCCAAAAGGAGACATTTTCTAAATGCTATTGGGATATTCTTGGCCAAGATTATTAATCTTAGACGGTGTCCTTCATGCTAGGTAATATTCACGACGATGAAAAAGGATTTGTATGAGAGGAGAATATCCTAGATAACATTAGCCTCATCCTCTTTCATGCTAAATTTATTTCACCCTACTCAAATATGCTTTTTCATAGAGCATAGAATCCTAGAAAGCATCCTCACCTAGCATGCAATATCCTAGACAACATCTTTACCTTTTGAGACTCCACAACTCTTACTTGTTCCATAAAACAATCCCTTATTTTGGTACTTCTTAATTTGAAGATGGATTATGGCACACTAGATTGGGGTTTTTGTAGGGCACCATGTTCATGTATGAGGATAGGATTCTAGAGCAATGGGTTACAGGAGTTTGACATTATAATCTTTCGAACTAGTCATGTATAGGCTAGGGGTTTCATTAGGAACTTTATTAATTAGGAGAAAATGGAGGTTAATGTGTGAACAAGGGGTAGATTGAGATGCCATTATTCTGTAAAATGTTTTATTGATCATTGACCCACATTGTTAGAGTTAAGTATTCTTAGTAAAGCTCATTATTAGAGCCATTTTACATGTCATTATTAGAGGCCTTCCACACAAGGATCCTTGGAATAAGTTTATAGTTGTGGATGGTATGGATCATCAAAACCATTCTTGTAAATACATACGAACCTACCTTGGAATATATTTATAGTTGTGGATGTTATGGATCATCAGAACCACTCTTATAAATACATATCAACCTACCATTCAAATATTTTCAGCATGTCTAGATCAAAGACCTTAGGAAGTGACTAAAAACCAGATTTGTACTAGATGTTATTCGAGGTTGGAGATTCTAGCATATTCCTACCTATTAGCTAGAATTAGCTAGAAGAAGGTAGTTTGGGCATCCTGACACTTCTTGTGAAAGCTCTAAAGTTGTGCTTCAAGTGCAAACAATAAAAAGTTTGGTATGGACTAGGTGATGACTACGGTATTCAAGATCAAGGTCATGCAAAAGACTTCAAATTTGATAATTAATACACAATCCAACCCTTCCTAAAATTGGTTGTGTGAAAGGGGGTTGAATATATAGGGTAGGGTTGATGTTGTGGCTAGATGTCTTGAATAAGACTCATAGTTTGTTTGTTATGATTACTACTTACAAGGCTTTTGTAAAGCTTATCTCTTTGTAAAGGGTTGTAAATCTTCACTATCTCAATATACATATATATATCCATAGACTTTTGCATGTCAAAAATAATATTACTTTGTACTAATCCACACACGATGAAAAAATTCAACTATGATATGCTATGGTAAGGCAAATATTCTTATAACCAATACTCTAAGCTATCAACTTGATAGTGCTTCATAAAGCGAAGAAAAAAATTATAGAAATGGGGGATGTGATAAGGAGCCTCTCCACACACAAGAAAAAATTCAACTATGATATGCTACGATAAGGTAAGTATTTTTATAATACTCTAAGATGCCAACTTGATAGTGCTTTCTTTGAGAAAGCCATTAAAAATGTGTTGGAATGGGGGATGTGATTCCTTTCTTCTCTATGATGCTACGTTGGCTCTATGGTGGGCACGTTTTCTAATCTAGATTCTACAATGTACATGCTTAAAGCTGTGGACAGCGAATTCATGAGTAGTCTTGTATGAGAGGTATGTGTGACCTTGTTAAGCTCCTTGATACGCATGATGTTTTGGTTGCATATGCATGGGGGAACACATGGGGGACGAGATACCCATGAACATGATGGAAAGAATAATAGGACAAATGCCATAGCACAATAGATGCTCTAGAAACTATGGTGCCGAGCTATAGTGAAGCCAAACATTTAATTATATTTTAAGGTTGGATGATCAATAATACACACAGAGGATTAAGAAGAATATGACACCTAAGGCAATCGAAATTAAAATATAATCAGGAGATCTGCATGAAAGGGACAGATGATGCAGGCCGCGATACAAATAATGCAATGAGGAGCATAAATGAACCGCTAGAAGAAGAATGCAATGATAGATCTCTCTCTCTCTATCTCTATCTCTGTCTTTCGATGGCTGTAAAAAAAGAATAGAATGTTCAATGGTGGCTGCAAGGATAGATAAATAACTGGCAGGAGCCATAAAGATTGTAGCCAAATTATTGAGTTATTGAAAGTTACTTGTTGAGCGTCTTCTTCGACTGTAAAACTATCCCTATATAAGTATGAAGTGCTGCAACATTTCTCGATGAAGAGTTGTTAGTTTGAAGTGTTTTCCTTAAGTGGGTAGTACTTCCTCCTCCTCCTCCTCCTCCTCTCTCTCTCTCTCTCTCTCTCTCTCTTTCTCTCTCTCTCTCTCTCGTCTCTGTGTTACATACAAGTTACAACGTATATTTTCTGCGTCTTTCGAATCTGGAGACGGAACCACTGTTTCGGTTGTGTCTCATAATACGACCTAAGACGAGTAGTTAATTCGCCATTAAATCGAGCGTGGCTGACCCGGCGCAGTTAGGTGGGTAGTTCCCATTACTCCTTCCTCTGGTCCGTCTTTTGAGTTTCTTAAATAATCACACACGCAAATCGTGGCATGAATGTATTTTATCCCATTGTGGACGCCACCCTCTATTTATAGCTCTAGAGAGAGAGAGAGCAAGCCAGCACAGTATCCCGTTCGGATTGGGTTGTGTCTGCTCTGTGGCCTTCCCTAGAAATCCTGCACAATCTTTCTTGTAAAAGAGGCAGCTGCTTTGCTGGGAAAGAACTTGGCATCGAATATATCAACTCTGCCAACGCACGTAGCATAAGGTCCTTCTCTCTCTCTCTCTCTCTCTCTCTCTCTCTCTCTCTCTGTGTCTTTGTGGCGAGACCTAAGAAGGTTTCAGTTTCCATATATTTGCTCATCCCATAAGCACCTCCTCAGGTTTGTTTAATCCCAGGCTGCCGCATCATGAACATCTTCTGACCTCGTTTTAAGACTCGCGCTTTGGCGAAACGTTTTGTTAAGCATTTCTTTTGTTGCAAAACCAGCTGTGCGGCAGCTGTAGTGCTTTCCCTCGAAAGGTGTTAAAGACGACCTTTTCGTGGAAAGGTAGGGTATATCAATATTATAAATCCTTCATGAGGATAGCGCAAACATTACTGATTTATAAAATCTTGCGTTGGGATGGCGCAGACCAGGCTTGTACTGCAAGATTGGCGATGAGAGATTCTTGAGCTTTGAACCGATTCCTCCATACGGAGATGGCTAATGTTGATAGTTCTATGGAGAAGGCAGCAAGAGCCATGGGTGATCAGCAGCTGTTCACAATTCGAGCGTACGAGGAAGAGAGGGACGCGCAAGAGGTGGATAGGGTTGAGAAGATGTGCGAAGCAGGGCCCAGCGGTCAACTAACCCTCTTCACAGACCTGCTCGGTGATCCTCTCTGCCGATTAAGGCACTTTCCTGCATACGCCATGCTGGTAAGTCGGCTTATCCCTTGCATGACGAAGTGTTTTTCACGTGACGTCTCTATTCGATATTCTAAGGTTCATGTTATTGATGCATGTGAATCATATCGTCGATGTGATCTACAGTTAAAAGTAAACGTGAATTATCACACCATTCATGTGAGCTTGTTTCATTGTATGAGTAGGTCGCGGAGGTGGACAGCCAGGCCGGCAAGGCCATTGCTGGCATGATTCGAGCAGGTGTCAAGGAAGTCGTAACTGCCTGTTCTGAGGGTTCGCCGAGGTTTGCCAAGACTGCCTACATTCTTGGCTTGCGAGTTGCTCCCTACTACAGGTAACTTAATAGACCTGCGTGTAATCCATGCATGCTTTAGGCCAATCGTCACGTATGTATCGCAGTGTAACCATGCTGCGGCGATAACAAATTACATGGGATATCAATGACTGATGATAGGTTCGATATGCATGCACTATTTAACAGGCGTTTGGGGATCGGCGAGGCGCTCGTGAAGAGGGTGGAGGAATGGTGCAAAGAGCAAGGCGCCGAGTACGCCTACATGGCAACCGAGAAGGACAACGAGGCGTCCGTGAATCTGTTCACAAAGAAGCTAGGCTACGCCAAGTTCAGGATGCCGTGCATACTGGTGCAGCCGGTGTACACAGGGTACAAGAGGCTATCATCGCCATCACTGATATCGTCGTCGCTGTCGAGGTTGACGATGACGAATAATAAGAATAAGAAGAAGAGGACGAGAGTGAAGGTGGAGCAGCTGAGCCGAGACGACGCGGAGGCGTTGTATAGGAGGGTGTTTGAGGGGCAGGAGTTCTTCCCGAAGGATGTGGATGCGGTGATGAGAAGCAGGCTGAACAAAGGTACGTGGGTGGCGAGAGAAGAATACGAAGCCGGGGCGGTCTCGGGGGATCTGTCGACGTCCTGGGCGGTGCTGAGCGTGTGGAAGTGCAACGAGATCTTCAAGCTGGAGGTGAAGGGACTGCCGGCGCGAACCAAAGGAATGGTGGCGGCGGGGCGGCTGCTGGGGCGACTGCTGGGGCGACTGGCGGGTGGGGCCCTGCCCACCCCGCCGGATGTGGCCAGCGGGCCCTTCGGGCTGCAGCTCCTGTACGGGCTGCACGCAGAGGGGGAGCGCGGTGGCCGCCTGCTTAGCCGGCTATGCTGGATGGCTCACAACATGGCCAAGCGGGACGGCTGTGCCGTTCTCGCCGCCGAGATCGCCGCCTGCGACCCCCTCCGCCGCCGCATCCCCCACTGGCGCAGCCTCTCCGACGGCGAGGACCTCTGGTGCATCAAGCGCCTCCTCGCCCACCCGCCGCCGCCGGAGCAAGACCACGGGCACGAGCAAGACCAAGACTGGTGTATACAGCCCCCTCCCGCCTCCATTTTTGTAGATCCGCGCGACTTCTAGCTCTGCAAGTTTAGTTTGCCTTGCTCTTTTCTTCTTTTTCTCGGTGCTTTTCCAATGTGTATAACATATTATAGTAGACTCTTTTTTGAGCACCGTTAAAAGTCTTTTGTGGAATTTCAATATAGCACAGAATTTCAAAGATTTGACAATTTTGACCCTTATATATCGCATTGATCGTTTATCAACTTACGTGCACTTTTAAACTAATTTCATACCCAAAGCAATATTGTTTTAAAAGGTCATAATCATGCAATTTTACTCTCCTTACATGCTCAATGATGAGCACCTTACAAATCAATGGCAAAATAATAGTTGCATTGGGAAAAATTCAATTTTCAGTGCCAACATAATTTGGTTTTCAACAATTTTGGATCACCTAACCATAACACCTTAGTGCATGCTAAGAACACCTCTATACGAAGTAATCATGTCTAAGGAGACCTCTATACAAAATAATAACTGCAAATGCTATTGATGTTAGTGCACATTGACATTTATCTAAATACTCTAGTACTCTAATCTCTCCACCTCAAGCATCAATAGTATACCAATCCCACTCCTCACCTCACATTCCATTGCTCCAATAGCCAACTCATGCACATCTAGGTAGTAATTGTGCGCTTTTGGGTCCACCCTCCACCATCCTACATTCACTAATATAACTTTCACCTCTAACCAAGTTTGAGGATTCAAGAAACTATCTTTAGTACAAAAGCTAACTTGTTAGATTTGGGCATCAAGCTCACTCAACTTAAGTGCCACTCGAGGCAATTGAGTGGAAAATCTAAATCATCTCAAGTGCATATCAACAAGGGGTGTGGTGCAGCACACTCAACTTAAGTGCCACTTGAGGCAATTGAGTGTAAAATCTAAATTATCTCAAGTGCATATCAACAAGGGGTGTGGTGCAGCACACTCAACTTAAGTGCCACTTGAGGCAATTGAGTGTGAAATCTAAATCATCTCAAGTGCATATCAATAAGGGGTGTGGTGCAGCACACTCAACTTAAGTGCCACTTGAGGCAATTGAGTGTAAAATCATAATCATCTCAAGTGCATATCAACAAGGGGTGTGGTGTAACCTTGACATTGGTAAGTTGGCAAGCTCAACACATACATATATTGATGATAGACTACTTAGTTAGATGGATTCTTGACATTAAGTGTATTAGTGGTCATTACAAACCTCACATGGTTGCTAACTTATCACTCATTATATTTTGTTTGTTGCATTTACATATGGTTATAATGCTAGTCAACTTGTATAGTCAGCTATGCACTATTGACAATCGTTTTAAATCATCTCAAGTGCATATCAACAAGGGGTGTGGTGCAACCTTGACATTGTTAAGTTGGCAAGCTCAACACATACATATATTGACGATAGACTACTTAGATAGATGGGTTCTTGACATTAAGTGTATTAGTGGTCATTACAAACCTCACATGGTTGCTAACTTATCACTCATTATATTTTGTTTGTTGCATTTACATATGATTATAGTGCTAGTCAACTTGTATAGTTAGCTATGCACTATTGACAATCGTTTCAGGGCATATTGTGATTTTGGTTATGTTAATCAAAGGTGGGTTTACAAGTTACAAATTTTGAGTTTGTAAGTTTTAGGTATTTATTAGGTGTATAGCAAACACAAGTTTTATTTGCACAAAGGTTGTAGATTACATATACTATTAAGCAATTAGTAAAAAGGACTACTTGGTGCATTGAGCCTGGAGTAGAAGTATGCAAGGGGAAGCACGAACTAAAATGGAGAGAGAGAGAGAGAGAGAGAGAGAGAGAGAGAGAGAGAGAGAGAGAGAGCATGTGAAAACTTAAAAACAGAATGTGTGATTGGCGCTTCTACTCGAGCGGAAGGAAGAGCTATAGTGGAGAGAGAGAGAGAGAGAGAGAGAGAGAGAGAGAGAGAGAGAGCATCTGAAATCTTTAACAGTCAATGTGTGACTGGCGAAGTCTTTCGTTAAATGTCATCAAAAGGATATAGGAAAAAGTGACAATGATGGGCACCCATCACTTATAATGTAAATGTGTACATATATTGTTAGTGTAGTAATACATGGGTGGCTAGGCACATGCGCACATTAGGAGAGTTTTAAGGTCTCGAAAATGCCCTGTAAGCGATCCTAGAGAGAGAAAATATTTTAAGAAATAAAATCATTTTTAGATTTTTAAAACTTTATATATTGGTAAGTAAATATATAAAAATTTGTTAATAAGTCATTGTCGTGATATTCTCATGGTCACTTCAAACCTAGAAATTTACGCCGCCATAAAGGTGACAAAAATTGTCATAATGAAGATCTTACTCATCCTCATTAAAGTGAAAACTAATATTCAATTTGAATATTGTTAAAAGTTTGATTACTTCCCTCCATTCTCACTCTCTTCTTTCTTTCCCATCCTTATTAGTTTCTTCTTTGTTTTTCTTCTTGTTTCAAATTCGCATAGTTTCTCAATCCCATTTTCTAATCACATCCTTAGCTATGGATCAATCATCCAATGATCTCTGTAGCTCTAGTAAAAGGCTACTTTATCATCTTCATATTGAGTTGGATAGTGAGTATGGACCAATAAGGAAGAGAACAAAACCCATTAACATTACAAAGTCTACGAAACATATACTCAAGTTTGAAGGAAAGAAGGATCTTGATCTTTGGCTAGATGGTAGGCTATATCCCAAAGATCCTAGCAAAAATAGCACTCCGCCTTTCTAAAATAGCTCTTCATTTGTTGAGGTTCATTGGTGATGCTTATAATGGGTTTCTAGGCTATACACTTAACTTGGTTGTAGAAAAGGATGTCCTCACATAACAATGAATTACTCTAAAAGCTAGAAGGCTATCAACAGAGGATTCATTTGTTAGAGAAGCACATCAAATCTAATTAACGAAAGTAAACTATTTTAGGACTTTGAAATCGACAAAAGGCTATTAGAAATATTGAGAGTCTCAGATGAGGAGGAGATGGTTGTAGTAAAAGAATCCAAGCAGCAAGGTACATTCTTTTCCACTTTAAAAATATGAAATATGACTTTGTTTATAATTAATTGTATTGATTTGTGATGTTAATTTTGTTTAGGTCTCTGGTTCAACCGAATGCAAGTGAAAGAGATTCTTTGAAAGCATCTCAGTTTTATTATCATATTCTTTCTTCAGTAGTTTCAAAAGATATTTTGGAGAGGAAGAAATTTAAAAAGGCAAAGAAACAATGCTTAGAGTCATTTATAAAGGATCTCTCTTTGGATATTGAGTTAGTGCAGAAGATACTAGATAATATTGGTATCAGTCGAGATGCTTATATACAACTTTTTCAGCTTTTAAAGCCAAAATATGGAGCAAGAACAAGTATATAATTGCATACTTCCAAGGCCATTTGTGATTAGAACTATTAGACAGAGAGTGAATAACAAAGTAATTGAGATTTTGGCTAAGCCTTTCCATATCAAGGCTAGCTTCAAGGGCGAGAAAAATGAAGTTGCGTTCAATGAGTTTAACAATATTTTCCTTGACTTGCCCACCCTACAATGTTTAATGATTAGATTTTATGACTTGTCACTGGAAGAGGCACAAGGAGTGGCTAGATTTGTGGTTAAACTTGATGAAAGTGAGATTCTAAAATGTACAAAACTAGAGAGGGTCTCTATAACCTTGATGAATAGAGCACTTTCATCAGATCATTACAATCACTCAATGTCATTTAGTGTTCAATCGGAACACAATATCTGGTGGCTAGGAGCATTCAAAGTAGATAGAGAGGATTTTGATATATTGTGTTGGGTTTTTCATCGAACACCAATACCTGATGTTATCAAGAGACAACAAGGAGGAGAAGAGCTATTTGTTGAATGATTTGGGAACTATAAGATTGAGTGGCACATAGCTAGTGACTTAAGGACACTTAAATGTATATACAAGGTATCAAAGGGAGCCAACTCTAGATCTCCTTGCCTATATTGCATGTCCCCAGCCATAGAGTTGAACTCAAGAAATTGGATAAAGCATCCTCTAGGCATAACAAGGATCCACAATTTAAGCCTCCTTTAGTGAATGCCCATATTTGTACACTTCATGCGCTTTGTAAGATAATTGAGAAGCTTGTTCATCTGTATATAGGATTTGCATAGAAGCTGAAGCCATTATCAACTAGAATAGATGCTATAACAAAGATTGAAAAAGTCTTATTGCAATTGGTTTGCATGGTGGTAATATTGTTATTGAACCGGATCTTCAAAAGTCTAAGGATGGCAATTGTGTCCCAAAAAAGCCATCTATTGGTAGAGTGAAGGCTAGAAGGTTTCTAGACTTTCATGGGAGACTTGGTAAGGTAAACTCTAGGAATATTAGCTCGACTATTAGATACAATCAATGGAAGTGCCTACATAATGTAGTTAAGGATCATGCTGATAATGGACAAGCTTGAAATAGAAAAGCCAATGTTTGGAAAACACTAGACAAAGTATTTTTTTATTGTGATAAAACTGAGTGGAATGATGATGATATCAAAGACTTCAAAAACCAATTGAACCTTTTTAAAAGCAATGACAAAAGCTTGGGGTAATCAACACTTCACTCACTATATGGTAAGAAGTTTGCATATGTATGTCTCTTTAGTGTCTGACTCATATAGAATTTTCTAATTGAATTTTTTTATTTGTTAACTATGCAACATATTTTATACAACCATGCTTCATATTTTATCAAGAAATATGGATCTCTATCTATTTGGTTAACCCAAGGTATGGAAAAATCACATTATCAAGAAAGAATAAAATACTTTAGACACATAAGATATGGAGGTGGAAGATACAAAGCAAAAAATTTATTAGAGGTTTTCCAATGGTTCTACAGACAAATTTGGCACAAATTCAACCTCAAAGGCATAATTGCATCATGTAATACATCATCTTTGGCAAGGACTATATCAACTGTTACCCAAAGAAGAAAAGATGAATATTTAAGCTCTTGTGCAAAGTAAGGATATTCAGAATGGTTACAAACTAAATAAAGAGATGGAAAAAGATGGGTTTCAAGAAACCCTTAACATCTTTTAGTCTGACTCTGTTTTGCAAAAGAGTCTTTAGTTTCAGGGAATTCAGTAGGTCCTTTAAAGGAATATTTTGTTTCATCCCACTCGACGAGACCTCTACATTTTAGGAACTTTTGTTTCCTATAGCATGGAATGAGCTTCAAATTCTTGGCAACTCCTACATGGGAGAGCAAATAAGAGGCAAGAACTCCAAAGTATCCTGCCCTAGATCCACTGTATCTTGGCATGAATGCAAAAACTCTTACAACCTCTTCCTTCTCCACCAAAATTATCTTGTATGAACCTTTATTGAAAGCTTGGGATCCAATCACCTTGGAGATAGCTTTTAAATCCATTATTGGTAAGCTTGGAGAGCTTGATAACTTGCTATGATAAATTACAACTGTTTGATTATTTAAGATTCCAATATAATGACCGATAGGCTACACCAATTCCAAAAGAAACTTCTTGGTCTAAGGAGTGGAGGGTGAAAAATAAGAGACAATACTAATCATGATAAAAGCCTTGCCTTTTGCCAAGCTTCAATGGCCTTGAACCCTTGGCTCTTCTAGGTATCCCTTCTTTTCATATTCCACGATTTGATTAATACAAAAATGTAAGGCTACAAAACTGTCTTGAAAAATCTCTCCCTCAACATCAAGAGTTGCTAGCAATTCCTTTTCATAATTTGTAAAATTCTTATCATATTGACCCCATATAGTAAGGATTGCCAAGAAGTAATCTTCTCTAAGATAAAAAAGGTATTGAATATCATTTAGCAATACATATCTCTTTTTGTTGATGAGATAACTTGAAAATGTTGGGACACATTCAAAAGGACATGTTTCAATCTCTGCACTCAACTCTGTCTCCTTTTCTTCCACTTTTGTAATGTTCTCACTTTTAAACAAAGCAACATCAAATCCCTGCACTAACTGGTTCTCAATATCCTCCTGAAACATTTCACCCTTCTCTTCAACTTCTTTGTCTTTGCATGCAATATTCTCCATCTTCTATCCTATATTGTATTTGAAGAACAACTATCCATATATTGAAGATATGCAAGAAATCCAACATCCTTTTATACAAGAAGACATTGTTACTGATTTTGATGAAAAGGGCAATCTACTTTCCATTTCTTGAATTCTTCATCAATAAGACTAAACCTTGTTTGCAAAGTTGTTCTAGCAGCTTCCACTACATCGCTATAATGGACAAATCCCTCAATCTCTAGGCCTTCCACATGTCTATCATAAAACTCATGAAATCCTTCAGTTTATATTCAAGATCATTCAAAAGATCTTGCAAATCAAAGGGAACATCGAGTATATCTCTAATGTAAATAAATCTAGATGAATTTCTAGTCGCATGAAGAAAATCAAAGAGCTTTTCATCACAAGTATCCTCCTTCTCCATTCCCTCTAAAGACAACTTCATTTTAGTCATCCTGATTATTCACAAAACAAAATCCACAAAAAAGGGGGGATAATTTACAAATCGACATTCACTCATATCCAATAGATTAAAGAAAGATTGCTAAATTTTTTTGGCATTAATTGAAACTTTATGTAGCCTTACAAAACCTATAATATACAAGATGAAATGATTAAAAGGAATGAATAAAATTAAATTTAGTCAAAATCTATAATATACATGATGAATGAAATGAATCGAAACTTTATGCGATAGAGAAAGCATATTGAAACATTCACACTCATGAAACGCGAAAACAATGATTTAGACGGTCTCATACTCACAAAATTGTGTTTCATACATCACTTTGACAAAAAAATTGACGAATTAGCATTTTATACAACCAAAAATTTTAAACAAGACAACGCATCAAGAACATCAAAACCCCATCATTTAACATGTGTACCAGAAAAATATTGATAGTAAAACAAAGTAAAAACCTTATAGAATTTCTGAGTCCCTGATGCAACATTATCCTCTTAAACCAACTAATATCTTCAATGCCATGAAATTTAGGATTGCAAAGAAAAATATTAAGAAAAGTGTGATACCTGATATTTGCAAGTCTTGCTCCTAAAAATATTAAGAAAAGGGTGATACCTGATATTTAGGATTGCAAAGAAAAATATTAAGAAATGTGCTTAGTATAGCTTGTGATGCTTATAAGATAAATAGTTGGTCGAAGTATAAGATGAAAGAAATAGTAACCAAAACCCGAACTTGAGTGTTCATATATATATGCCAACGGTCACCAGATGTTTGATAAAAAAGTACATTGTACTAATTTGAAGGAGGTGCGCTTAAAAAGAAAATGGTACAAACTTAAAAATTGGAGCAATAAAAATGATATCATACCGAAAAGTTAAGTGATATGTGGCACAATTTCCCAGACAAAAACGGTTTGCACTCGCACGTGTGAAATTAACTACACATTACAATAGCCACACGTGTAAACAAACATCCTTATAAACCCGATTTTTGAACTATAAAAGAGTTTTTTTGAAGACAAAGCTCTCTCTCTACTCAAGCATATCAACACAATGCTAATTTGATTGTAGTACAAAATTGTTCTTCCACGCAAGGCTACTAAAGAAGGTTTCATCGCCCAACATATGCATCAAACACTCAAGAATGTAAGTTTTTTGCTCAAATATAAGTTACCTCTGAATCACTTGAGAATTCCTACTAGACCGTCCCCAAAAATGCCAAAATTATGAAACGTGACGAGCCATGGCTCTTCACATCGGCAAGAGCTATTTCATGATTCATATGTATTAAACACGAGATTGTGTTTGTTTCTCTTCTCCATGTAAGGCCTCCTTGCGTTTCATGCGACTTAGGAGTACATTTATTCTTTTGTGACGTATGAAATGCGATGGGTGTGAGATTTCTCTTTTCCATGTGAGGGTTCCTCGCGTTTCATATGACTTAGACATACATCATTTCTCTATTGACGTATGAAAAGCGATATGGTTTTAAGTACTCTAGTCAAAAAGGTCCCTCGCATTCCATACCACTTAGGCGTCAATTTCTCCTTTGACATATGAAATGCGATGTGGTGTTTAGTTCTCTAGTCCAAAAGGCCTCCTCGTGTTTCATATGTCTTGTGAACTATTTTATTGAAATTAGATTTAGACTATGTGATTAGTGTTTGCTTGCTTTTTACTGATTGGGTATCCTTTCTAATTTGTTTGTATTATTTATTTTTTTGGATGTTTTAGATGGCTAGAACTAAGGCCATTGTAAGGAAGTAGAAAGTTGATCCTAGAGGTCTTGCTTCAAAGATTCATCAATCCTCCAAGCCTTCCAAGCTTACAAGGAAATCAAAGTCAAGAAGAAGGTTCTCATAGCATGTGAAGTGCCTTAAGGAGATTAGAAGTGCAATGAAGGCTCTGAATAATGCAATTCCAAAGCTATCTTTTCATAGGCTTCTCAGATAAATTTGTGACAAGTATAGTCTAGATAGTTTTAGATGGACTAGGGCAGCTCTCAACTATATTCAAGAGGCTACATAAGATTTTTTTATTTTGTTTTATCAAGATTCTCATATATGTGCTGCTCATGCACATAGGCTTACCCTTATGGATAAATACATGATAATTCTCAGGAGATTGAGATACATGTTTTCAAAGGTCCTTGAGCCAGTTCCCCTTTCTAATGTGAAGGCTTTCAATATTTTAAATAACCCTCCATATAGAAAGAAGAAAAATGATCCATGTCTTAAGGTTGAAGATGTCACCCATGAAAAGGACACAAGACAACATGAGAAAGAGGAAAAGACCATAGAAGAGCAGGCAGATAAATGGAAGTAGTATAAAAGAAAGAAGGAAGAAGAAAAGGAAACATAACAACTCCCATCTTTTGAAGAGGAGTTATCTACCCTTCTTGAAAGGGTTGACCCTAAGGGCTTTAATGTTTGTTG